>NW_021613680.1:0-4406 GCF_004785775.1 Grammomys surdaster | reverse complement strand
CTTAGACAAGTTCACAACCCCAAAACACTGATGTGAGACGAGTCACATCGATGGTCGAAGGTTTTAGGCTGTCGACGATGGGCAACGTCAAGGGACTCTGATGTGGGTGAAAGGAGGGTGAGGGCCCTGTCTTAGGCCATGTAGGCTGCACCCACTCCCAGCACCACGCACTCCTTTTCGGCTGCATTGGGTGGGCCCCTGGGAAGTGGACCTACAATAATCCCGTCATTGGGCTATCTCACAGCCATCCTAGTCCCTTGTAAATGTTCAATTTACCAACCATTTGTCAGTTTGGGGTGTAATATTGTCATAAAGGAAGGCTCCCCAATGTTAGCGGCCATATCAAGGGCGGCCTTGGTTTAGGAAAAAGCCAATTTTTGTTGTGGTGATCAAGAGGCCAAGCTCTCTATCGAGAGAAACGGGGGCAAAGCCAGGCATACCAGGAACCCTTCTGGAGGGCGTGGAAGTCTAGCGGTCGACCTTAGGGGGGAGGCAGGGGAGCTGGCAGCTGTGTCAGTCTCCTGCAGAGTCACTTCTGGATCCTCTTCAATTTTCGGCTGATGGTAATGAACTTCAACCGTCTTCTTGATGGCAGCATCAACCTGGTTCCGTGGATGACAGGTCGCGGGTTTTGATCTCTGTCTCGCTTAATCTTGATGTCCTGCACACATCCTCTCAATGAGGGTCCGTCCAGAGGGGTCCGTGCCTCGAGCCCCACGTCTGGGTGCCACTTGACCCGACTGGCAGGCCCTAGTTATTCGTGGGGGCGAGGAGGACTGCAACCTGCTATTCTTCAGAAGATATGGTACACTGCTTGAGTTATGGTCTCCTTGCTATTCTTCAGATGATATGGTACACTGCTTTGAGTCTATCTGCAGTTTCCAAGCAGGATCTTGCAGTTGCCAAGCTTCAGGGAACCTTGTGCAGCTGGGAAAATGTAGGGGGTGAGGGTAAGGGCGAGGATCCTGACTTCTGGCCCATCTGGATTAGAACTTCTAATGGCAGGCATCACGGGTGATTCATTTTTGCCTGGAAAGAAAAAAGAAGGGGATTCTCAGGGAGATTTCTCTTCCCTGGATGTAAATTATTATTCATCGTATTTATGGTTGGGCCTGGCTTTGTGAGTGTATCTATTTTTTTTCATTAATATTTATGGTAGCCGGTTAGCTGTGCCTTCTGTGGTATTGGACAGGCATATCAGTCCTCGGCTCCATAAGGGAACTGGGTCTGGGGCATTCCCTTTACGGGTATGAGGGTCCTTCCCCATATCTGTGGCAAAGTTTTGTTGGTCTTGGTGGTGCCCGAGGTCACCAACATGGTCAGCAAGAGATTTGCCATGAGCTTTCAGCTTAAGAGAGAGAAAAGTGAACAAGGCATGATGGAGAGTATTTCAGGGGGGCTCCTTCTGAGGGGGTACCGTTCCCCCTCTTTTATTTTTAAAGCCAATTTTTCAGAGTTCTTGTAAAATCAGGGCTGAAGCGCCAACAGTTGCTCCTTCTACACTCAGAGAGTCATGAAGACCTTATTTAAGGATATATAAATCTATATTTATAATCTTTTGTCAAAGGACTTTTATAGCACCACTGACAATTAATCAGACTATATGATATATCGATTGGAAATAGCTTTTTCTACTTTTTGTGAGATTACCTCTCTTCTGTCAATTAACTGTTGAGGAAGTTAGGGTTTACCTCTCTCTTGAGAATATTGATCAGAGATTTAAGTTCTTTTGTGGAGAGCTTAAAATAGGATCTTAGCCAATTTGCAACTCCTAGAAACTTTTGAAATTAATTTAAGATAAGTAAACTCCCTTTTTTAAAAAAATCCTTTATCTGTGTGGGTTTTTTATTGGGTATTATACGTATTTACCTTTCAATGTTATCTCCTTTCTCATTCTCCCCCAAGATCCTTTATCCCATACCCACTCCTCCTAATTTTTGTGATGGTGTGCTCCAAACATCCTCCCAGTCCCATCTCCCTGCTCTCGAATTCCCACACAGTAGGGAATCCAAACTTTCGGGGACCTTGGCTCTCCACTTTCACTGAAGTCTAACAAGGACACCCTCAATTCCCTATACAGGTGTGTGAGTCCCTCCCTTTGTGTTCTCTGGTTTAGACTTTGGGAGTTCTGGTTGAAACTTTTGATACTCCTTCTAGAAAGGACCAACGAATTCATACTTTGGTCTTCCTTCTTCTATGTGAGTTTTATGTGGTCTGTATGTAGGTTCTTAGACATTGTGAGCTTTTGGTCTAATATCCACTTATCAATGAGTACATACCAAGTATGTTCTTTTGAGATTGGGTCATCTCACTCAAGATGATATTTTCCAGCTCCATCCATTTGCCTAGGAATTTTGTGAACTGATTGTTCTTAATAGCTGAGTAGTATTCCATTGTATAAATGTACCACATTTTCTGCATCCATTCTTCTGTCGAAGGGCATCTGGGTTCTTTCCAACTTCTGGCTATTATAAATAAGGCTGCTATAAACATGGTGTCTAGTGAACCGAATCCAAGAACACATCAAAACAATTATCCATCACGATCAAGTTGGCTTCATCCCAGGAATGCAGGGTTGGTTCAATATTCGGAAATCTATCAATGTAATCCATTATATAAACAAACTCAAAGAAAAAACCACATGATCATCTCACTAGATGCTGAGAAAGCATTTGACAAAATTCAACACCCCTTCATGATAAAAGTCTTGGAAAGGTCAGGAATTCAAGGTCCATACCTAAACATAGTAAAAGCAATATACAGCAAACCAGTAGCCAGCATTAAACTAAATGGAGAGAAACTTGAAGCAATCCCACTAAGATCAGGGACTAGGCAAGGCTGCCCACTCTCCCCCTACTTATTTAATATAGTATTGGAAGTCCTAGCCAGAGCAATTAGGCAACACAAGGAGGTCAAAGGGATACAAATTGGAAAGGAAGAAGTCAAAATCTCACTATTTGCAGATGATATGATAGTGTACTTAAGTGACCCCAAAACTTCCACCAGAGAACTCCTAAACCTGATAAACAACTTTAGCAAAGTGGCTGGATATAAAATTAACTCAAGCAAATCAGTAGCCTTCCTCTACTCAAAAGATAAACTGGCTGAGAAAGAAATTATGGAAATGACACCCTTCAAAATAGTCACAGATAATATAAAATACCTAGGTGTGAACCTAACCAAGCAAGTAAAAGACCTGTATGACAAGAACTTCATTCCCCTGAAGAAAGAAATCGAAGCAGATCTTAGAAGATGGAAAGATCTCCCATGCTCATGGATTGGAAGGATTAATATAGTAAAAATGGCTATTTTGCCAAAAGCCATCTACAGATTTAATGCAATCCCCATCAAAATTCCCACTCAATTCTTCTCAGAGATAGAAAGAGCAATCTTAAAATTTATTTGGAATAACAAAAAACCCAGGATTGCGAAAACTACTCTCAGCAATAAAAGAACTTCTGGAGGAATCACCATCCCTGACTTCAAGCTGTACTACAAAGCGATAGTGATAAAAACTGCATGGTATTGGAACAGAGACAGGCAGGAGGATCAGTGGAATAGAATAGAAGACCCAGAAATGAACCCCCATACCTATGGTCACTTGATCTTTGACAAAGGGGCTAAAACCATCGAATGGAAAAAAGATAGCATTTTCAACAAATGGTGCTGGTCCAACTGGTTGTCAGCATGTAGAAAAAAGCAAATTGATCCGTACTTATCTCCTTGTACAAAGCTCAATTCCAAATGGATTAAGGACCTCCACCTAAAACCAGCCACACTGAAACTAATAGAAGAGAAACTGGGAAAAAGCCTGGAATACATAGGCACAGGGAAAAAGTTCCTGAACAGAACACCAATGGCCTGTGCTCTAAGAACAAAAATTGACAAATGGGACCTCATAAAGCTGCAAAGCTTCTGTAAAGCAAAGGACACAGTCAATAGGACAGAGCGGCAACCAACAGATTGGGAAAAGATCTTCACCGACCCTACATCTGATAAAGGGCTAATATCCAAGGTATACAAAGAACTGAAGAAATTAGACTCTAGACAATCAAAGAACCCTATTAAAAAATGGAGCACAGAGCTGAACAAAGAATTCTCAACTGAGGAAGTTCGAATGGTTGAGAAGCACCTAAAGAAGTGTTCAGGATCACTAGTCATCAGGGAAATGCAAATGAAAACAACACTGAGATTCCACCTTACACCAGTCAGAATGGCTAAGATCAAAAACACGGTGACAGCACATGTTGGCGAGGATGTGGAGAAAGAGGAACACTCCTCCACTGTTGGTGGGATTGTAAACTGGTACAACCACTATGGAAGGCAGTATGGCAATATCTCAGAAAATTGAACATAGTGTTACCTTTTTCTCCTCTTGATTTCACTTCAATTTGACTTTCTCTTCA
>NW_021613679.1:0-4507 GCF_004785775.1 Grammomys surdaster | reverse complement strand
TGTGCCAAAGAGTTCAAGGCTCTTTTCCACTTTCTGTTCTATTAGACTCAGTGTATCTGGTTTTATGTTGAGGTCCTTGATCCACTTGGCCTTGAGCTTTGTGAAAGGTGGCAAATATGGGTCTATTTTCATTTTTCTGCATACAGACAGCCAGTTAGACCAGCACTATTTATTGAAGATGCTTTCTTTTTTCCATTATATATTTTTAGCTTCTTTGTCAAACATCAAGGGTTCATAAATGTCTAGTTTTATTTCTGGGTCTTCAATTCTATTCTATTGATCAATGTGTCTGTTTCTACACCAATACAATACACTTCTTATCACTATTGCTGTGCACTAAAATTTGAGATCAGGATTGGTGATTACCTCAGCAGTTCTTTTATTGTTCAGAATTGTTTTCACTACTCTAGTTTTCTGTTTTTTGTTTGTTTTTTTTTTGTTTTATTTCTGTTTTTTTCCGTTTCAGATGAATTTGAGAAATACTATTTCCATGTCGATAATCAAAGCAGTAAACGTGCATTATCCCCAGACATGTCTTTTTCCTTGCTAATGTCCCCTCCTAATTCAAATGGAACCATAGTGTACTTAGTATCACTGTTGATTGTTTTGCATTTTATAGGAATTTATATAAATGGAATCATAGGATATGAAATCACTTTTGCCCAGCTTTTGTCACATAGTATAATCATGTGGAGATTTGCCCATTCTGATGTGTCAGAAGTTCATTTTATGATAATACTGACTAGAATTTCTTTTTACAAATACCCCAATATTCATTTATCCTCCAATCTACTGACAAAAATCATGATCATTTCCAGGTCAGAGGTATTACAATGGTGCTGATGTGAACACTGATTCATAATTACATTGATAAATATGCTGGTTATTTGTTTTGGAGATTTCTGATGTTAAAGTTTTATTTGGTTTTTAGTTTGTGATTTCAACACAGCATCTTGTATGTACCAGACTGAACCACAAACCACTGTGCAATTAGATATAACCTGGATCTTCTATCTTGTATTTCTTGACTATTGGCATAATAAATGTACCACATCCCTCCCTGTTTTTCTTTTTAAGTTTTAGAGGGGATATTGTAGCTTTCAACAAACTCTTCATAGAGGAGCAGAGCCGATTATCCACTAATAAAGATGTTGAAGTTTGTTCCCTCCAAAAAAGTTTTTTTAAGATGGGTGAGTGGCCCCTTACCTTAAATGTGGGCAATGCCTATCTACTGGAGGTAGATGAGTTAAATTATTGTCTTTATCAATACTGTCAGAGTGGCAACTCAGAAGCTTAGTGGTTGATGTGATGGTGAGGAAGTTTTATAAACTTTGTCTTGAAAGTATATTCTTTTCTGATTCCTTTGCCAGGAGACTTCTGATGTTAGAGAATGAGTGTTCAGACCCCATCCACATTCCAGAAGCTGGCAAGGCAGACTCTGCTGAGACATGAGGCTTTGGCAATGTCCTCTGTGGAAGAGCTGCCTCGGGAACTGTTCCCAGCACTGTTCAAAGAGAACTTCGATGGCAGACACACCAAGCATATGAAGGCAATTGTGGCACACTGGCCTTTCCCCTGTCTCCATGTGGGGGCATTGATGGAGACACCTGACCTGGAAACCTGGAAGGCTGTGCTAGATGGAGTAGACACGCTATTGACAAGAGGGTTACACCGCCAGTGAGCAATATCCAATTACTGGAGAAGGGAGCATGTAGAGTACAAAGTAGACCTTTCAAGAGAGATTGGCTTGGTTATAAGTAGATCAAATGCTTCTGATGGCATCATCATGTGGGGTACAAGGTTCTTGAAAGCTATTGACTGTTTGTACATTTGAATATGTATTAGAGCTTAGTGTAGCTAGATAAAGCGTGACAGTAGAAGGAGCCTCTCCCTGGCATTCTCACAGCCACTGATGATGGGAATAAGTTGAAATATACTTCATCTCAGTGGAAACAAGGTCTATGTATGCAGCTCAGGGAAACCTTCTTTCATTCATGAGTGCATGCTTTCAACACACACTAGTGAAAAACACCCACACCTTGGCAGGGATATAGCTGAATTTAGAGACATAGGAAAGCTGACTCTGTGTTGTCATGTCTGCTAAGACTTCTTTTTTTTTTTTTAAATCAAAAGAATGATTTTATTTTTTTTTGAACATGAAATGCTTTTTTTTTATAGCATGTTTTACAAGGGGAGGGGGTAAGAGGGTCCAGGTGGTGGAAAAGTACAAAATCTTCTTGGCCTGTGCCTTGAAACATGTCATGGTCTATATGGTACACTGCCTTGAATTATGTTCTACCTGCAGTTCTTCAGAAGATATGGTACACTGCTTGAGTTATGGTCTCCCTGCTATTCTTCAGAAGATATGGTACACTGCTTTGAGTCTATCTGCAGTTGCTAAGCAGGATCTTGCAGTTGCCAAGCTTCAGAGGACATTGTGCAGGTGGGGAAAGGTAGGGGGTAAGGGTAAGGGCGAGGGTCCTGGCTTCTGGCATCTCCCCCTTCTCTGTTTAGTTAGAGAAGGCTTCTTATGTTCAATCCCAACTATGTGAGTTTTGAATTTGGATGTCTAATTATGGGCGGGTCTTAGACAAGTTCACAACCCCAAAACACTGATGTGAGACAAGTCACATCGATGGTCGAAGGCTTTAGGCTGTCGACGATGGGCAACGTCAAGGGACTCTGATGTGGGTGAAAGGAGGGTGAGAGCCCTGTCTTAGGCCATGTAGGCTGCACCCACTCCCAGCACCACGCACTCCTTTTCGGCTGCATTGGGTGGGCCCCTGGGAAGTGGACCTACAATAATCCCGTCATTGGACTAACTCACAGCCATCCTAGTCTCTTGTAAATGTTCAAGTTAACAACCATTTGTCAGTTTGGGGTGTAATATTGTCATAAAGGAAGGCTCCCCAATGTTAGCGGCCATATCAAGGGTGGCCTTGGTTTAGGAAAAAGCCAATTTTTGTTGTGGTGATCAAGAGGCCAAGCTCTCTAGCGAGAGAAATGAGGGCAAAGCCAGGCATACCAGGAACCCTTCTGGAGGGTGTGGAAGTCTAGGGGTCGACCGTAGGGGGAGGCAGGGGAGCTGACAGCTGTGTCAGTCTCCTGCGGAGTCACTTCTGGATCCTCTGCAATTTTCAGCTGATGGTAATGAACTTCAACTGCCTTCTTGATGGCAGCATCAACCTGGCTCCGTGGACGACAGGTCAGGGGCGATGATCTCTGTCTTGCTCAATCTTGATGTCATGCGCACATCCTCTCAATGAGGGTCCGTCAGGATGGGTCCGTGCCTCGAGCCCCACGTCTGGGTGCCACTTGACCCGACCGGCGGGTCCTGGTTATTCGTGGGGGCGAGGAGGACTGCAACCTGCTATTCTTCAGAAGATATGGTACACTGCTTGAGTTATGGTCTCCCTGCTATTCTTCAGATGATATGGTACACTGCCTCTGCTAAGACTTCATGTCCTTTAAACACAGGAGGTAAAAGCTTCAGATTCTTGAGTTGAGGAATGTGAACCATGCCTTCTGGAACATGTGGGCTGGTGAAGAGGAATATGACTATATTTAACAGAGATTGTGGATGAGAAGCAAGTAGTGAAGAGCCTTCCCAGATATGCACTGAGGGACTGTCTGAGTGTGATAGTTGACTTTTTCCTCCATTACCATCTGAATGAAGAAGAAGCATGCTTATTGCAATGGGCTCAGCAGAGAAAGGCCTACATAAAATTCTGCTGTGTGAAGATGAAGATCTGGGATCTGTCCGTCTATGTTATTGAAGACATTTTGGAGGTTTTCTATCCTAAGCACATACAGGAATTTGAGCTCAACACAGAGTGGACTGGGAACACAGTGTCACATTTTACACCTTGTTTTGGGCAGATGACAAATCTTCATACATTGTTCCTGGTAACCACCTACAATAACAACTTTAAACATGGCAGGAGCACTAGTGCTGGAGAACAAAATTATGTCAACAAGTTCATTTCCCATTTCTCCCATCTCAAAAGTCTTCAGCATCTCTCCATGAATGGCTTGGGCTTTCTCAAACACAATATGTAACAGGTCTTCAGGTAAGTAAGGATGATGAGCTTATTGAACTACCAGAATAAATATCTCCCTTTTGTTTTAAGGATTACTGTTGCATGATACTTGCCTGTCATTAGAATATGAAAGCTATCTGTAGTATAAATTTTCTCAAATCGGTCCTTATGAAGCAGAGGAATGAAGTGACTAACCAGACCCCTCAGAGCTCCCAGGGACTAAGTCATGAACCAAAATGTATACATGTGTGGTTCCATGGCTCCTGATACATATGTAATGAAGGATTGGCTTATCTGGCATCAATGGGAGGGAAGGCCCTATGTCCTGTGCAGGCTTGTTGACCTAGTGAAGAGGGATGCTAGAGGGGTGAGGCAGGGGTGGGTCAGTAGGTACAATCTTAGAGATAAAGGGGGAGAGGATGGAAGGGGGACTTGTGGAGGGGAGACCACAAAAGGAGACATTTGAA
>NW_021613678.1:0-1313 GCF_004785775.1 Grammomys surdaster | reverse complement strand
CTCACTAGGATCCCCTCAGCCTCAGGTAATCAATATAGTGCAGCAATGTAATACCATGTAGAAGAGACAGATGAACTTTATTAGATCTTTTAATAAAGATATGACACAGCACTATAGAATTAGTATATCTTTGAAGTAAACCTTATGAGATATACTATGGCCTTCCCAAATTAAAGTACATTGCTTCTGGTGGTCCTTATGGAGAGGTACTAAGCAAAAGGCATTTGTAGATTAATATCTGAGTAGTGTGTACCAGGATATGTGTCAGTCAGCTCAAGAGGGAAATTGCAATCAGAGTCCTGAAGTGGAAACCTCTAGTTTCTTTGGAAAATTGGTTATGTCAAATGATGTTTTGCTGTGGCATGTAGGTGAAAGGATATCTTGGTAAAACAGACACCATGTGAAAGACTGTTTACCTGAAGCAAACACAGGTGAAAGGATGTTTTTCTGGAGGTGGCATGTGAAAGGATGCTTGATGAAGGAGCATAAATATGACCCCACAGACAGAGGGAGACAGGCATTGAGCATTGGTTTGGTTTGCTCTGCCTTTATGTTCTTCTCTAACAATACACATGTATTGGTTTGCCTTACACAGTGTTATTGAACTCTACTTGTGATAAAGCTGCCATTGAGGAAACTCACCCCATAACAGGTCCTGAGAATCCTGCAGCAGCCTGCTGCTCCTGAGACCTTGTCTCAGGCTAGTTGGTGAGCTTTTTGCTTCCTCAACATTGAACTACAGCTGCTGGTTCATGCTTGGTATCTGCCTGCTGAAAGGACTGGAATGTAGCTTCCAGTTCATGTGTGGTGTCTGCCTGCCTAGAAGACTGGACTTACGGTGCTCAGTTGTATTTGATGTTTGCTACAGGACTGAACTGCTGCCAAAGAAGATCCTTCTATCCCCTAAAGAACTACTGATCAACATGTCCACTTCCCCCATACCCTAATAACTTTTCTTTTCCCCTATCTCTGCTGGGTGGTGGGTGATAGGAGATGTTGAACCCTTATTAAAAGTAGGTTGCAAGAGAGGTAAGTCTACAGAGTCATTACTTGACTTCAGTTTTGAAAGGTAATTATTATCTCAGACATTTCTCTTCTGCACTAGTCAGATAGGAAATTGAAAGGGAGATGTGGTGGGAACTATCACCTCTATTTCTGTCAAGTACCTGTTGGTGGCATGAGGTTCTCCAATTACTCCAATGATGTGATGTTCTCTCTGGTTCATTATTGCTCTGGGCAGAGTTAAAACTAAAGGGTTCTATTTAGCCTTTATAACCACAATAGCCCTCATGCCTCAGGTGAGGGAATCCAAT
>NW_021613677.1:0-2620 GCF_004785775.1 Grammomys surdaster | reverse complement strand
TTATACATCTTTCAGAGTACGTGATCACATGTTACAAAGTTCATCACAAGTTCACACCAAAATTCAAATCATAATTTGAAGTAGAAGTTTACAACAGAGAATGTTTATACATGCATATCCATTAGGAGCAATTATCTAGCTAAACATCTATCACCCGTCTAGCTCCACAGGTTCCCTGAAGGTTTAAAATTTTAACTAAGAAATTAGTGAAGTTTTGTATAGATAAACCCAGGAAATATTTTCTCTTCTGTCCTGGCACCTATAATAAATCGTGAGTTCCCTTTTAGTGACCTTTGGTTAATTGATTTACAACCTCATTGGAATGTGCTCTGATCAGGAGAGAGTCAGGTTACTATCTAAGGGCAATTAATTGATGACACTCGGGGACTGTCAGAGTTCTCATTGCAGTTTTGACTATCAGAAAAGGACATAATAGTGGTTCCACTATCTAAGAGCTTAGTGATCACACATATAAATTTAGGAATTCTTATGGGATCATCGTTAAGACTAAAGAAGTCATCTACCTGTCTATATAGCATTACTACAGGACAGTACATCTTCATAGATTTGCAGAGATCTGTTCCAAAGAGGTGATCTATTCCTTAGAGATTGTTATCTATGTATAATAATAACAAGAAAGGCATGTTAATAGGAGGAATCTTTCCTAAAATGAATTCTTTTAGGGCCTTGCCTAATAAGAGAGAATCTGTAGCAGATTATATAATAATCTGAAGCACAGCATCTCAGGAAGATCACCTGCTAGTGTTCAGCTTGTCCTGTTATGGCTCCTGACATAATATATTTATATGAGGACATCAGATAGAGATTCCAGATTAAGTGAGGAGTGGAAAACCAGATGTCTTAGGTCCTGTAGGGCAAGAACTTGCACCCTCACTCACATGAAGATCAGGTGACCATAGATTCTTTTTATCCTGTTTTTCCAGCACCAAGCTGGAGTTGCACAAGGTTTCTTGTCCCACACATTGACTCTCTCATTCACTGTCACTTTCAGTAATGAGATTCTTTCTAGGGATCTTCACAACAACAAAGCACTGGAAGAAACTCCTCTTCAGTATGTTATGAGATCGCCAAGAGTAAAAGACCAGCATTAACTAACCCTCAATCTTGTAAATGCTAGACACATTCAAGCTGATGCATGTTAACCATGAGGCAGGTTCTATCCACTCCTCCTACTAGAATGGTACCTCCCAACATTGTTGACCCAGATGTTCACCTTTCTCTTACCCATATTCACAGCAAGGAGGTTTTTCTCAATTGTATATGTCATCTGATGGACCTAATCTGCAGTTATCCTAGATTCAAGACTACAAATCTTTTTCAAACTGACAATCAGTGATCCTGTGGATGCTTCCTGAACTCACTGAAGCCTTGTATGAATTTGTGGCCACTTAAGACAATTAGAATATCTACCTCATGTACCTGTGACTAAAGGTTTCCAAATTTTCCATCTTTGATTGGGAGCAATCCCGCACACTTGGTTGGAAGTACAAAAGTCAAGTGTAGCGTGTTCAGTATAGATGTGTTCTCCATTAACAAAATTTGTTGCAGTCTCACAGGACTTTCATGATAGCTACAAACCTCTTTAACTCACATTCTGGTGGAATCTGATGCCTGATTCTGGTCTTTGTGGGAATTGTATGTGTGTGGTACAAAGACACGCAGCAGGCCTAACACCGACATGTTATTAATTTTTCTTATTGCATATATGTTATAATTTTGATTGTTATGTTCCATATTAGTGTTTATTGTTATCCACCTTGCCAGTGTAGATTTTATCATGTTTACTGCTCTTTATGGGATGATATTCTCTAGCATTCTTATTTAATTTAAAAAGATACTGATAAGAATGATAACTTGTAGAGTTTTGCTTAATATGGGTAAAGACCTGATCTGATTCACAAGTACTGTACAAATAGACTCAGTGCCCATGTTTATAACCCCAGCACTCAGCAGTTAGAGCAGAAAGAAAAACATTGAAGAATATCTTCAGGCAGGACACAATTAGTTTGAGATCATCCAGCACCACAGTTTATAACTAAATACATATAGTGAGAACAGCACATAGGCCTTTTCTAGCATCAAATAGTAACATTTGTCAGATGGCTTCTCAATAGTTTTCCAGGGACTTCCCTAGTAATGAATGTCCTTCATAATCTCTGGTACTCCTTTCTTCTTTCTTTTCGGTCTGAACTCACTGTGAATATTGTATAATGAAAGTGGATTTCAAATATCCTAAACTTTGTGGTTTTAACATAAACTTTTTATACCTATGTTGATTTAAATCAAATTTCCCCTACTCTGTAAACTCTGCAAGCTACACAAAAAGAGAGGGTGTCTTTTGAAATTGTGATTTAGAGCACATCTCATACCAGTTTCAGTAGAAAGTAGGTAAAGCACTTGACTGATGAAAAAGTTCTTGATGTGGCAGGAACTTTTATTTGCGTTTGTTTCTGTTTTGTGTGTGTCTGTGTTGTATGTCTTTAGTCTCTCTCTCTCTCTCTCTCTCTCTCTCTCTCTCTCTCTGCCTCTCTGTCTATGTCTCTCTCTCGCTCTCTCTCTCTTTATAAATCTCTCTCTTTCTCTCTCTCTGTGTCTTTGT
>NW_021613676.1:0-6156 GCF_004785775.1 Grammomys surdaster | reverse complement strand
ATCAAGGACAGGCTTTTCCTGCAAGCAAGGTCTGCTTTTCCATTAGTTAAGAACCAACTAAACAAAAGCAAGAGCAAAACAACCCAAACCCAAATGGCTTAGTGGTAAAAGAATAGTCTGCTTAGAGACTTGGTCCCTGGTGGTATGCATCTGGATGCCATTAGTGCTGCAGAACTCTGATGCTAAGGGCTGAGCACACGTACACCCAGCTCTCCCTGGTATCAATTTCCTTCACTCTGATTCAGAGTCGGCCTCTTGGCATTGCTCTACTGCTGCTAGCAGCTCAGCTCTGGCCCCAAAGGGCTCTATTGAATGAAATGTAGAGCTTAGACTGTGACAAGCTTGTCATAGAATTGAAGTTGTAGATGTCCCAATGGAGAAAATAAGTCACAGGAACCACCAAGGGATTAGAAGGTGATGCAGAACCTGAACCACTGCGTCTGTTTTAAAGAGACAGACAGTGGCTTTCCAATGGCTATGGAGAGTCAACAGGAGCTGAGCGAAAAACTGCTTATGTGACGAATGCAATACTGGGAGAGGAACCAGAAAGAGTAGGGGCCGCACATTATAAGGAAAATCTCTCTGTCTATGTATTAGACCTGGGCACAGACATCAGGGCCTTTAGGTAGAGTTAATAAAAATGTGTCTTTAAACTACAATTTTATTTCAGAGCAGTTTTATATTTACAGAGAAATCATCATAACAGACATAACATTACACTGCAGTTATTTGGAAACAAGGGGACATAGACCACATCCTCAAATATTTACTTCTACAGACATACCACACTGAGGTTGAATGGCTAGTTTACAGTGATTGCATATCAGATATCCTGTGTAAAAGCTATTTCTATTATAAATACTAAAAGTAGCAAAATTACAGCTAAGAAGTAAGAGTAAAACTATTTTAACGATGGGAGTTACCACAACATAAGTGACTATATTAAATAAATGGTCACATAATTAGGAAAGTTCAGAAACACAGGTGTAGAAGGTCTTGTGGTTTTTACTGGTTAGAAGAAGTTAAGTAGATTTTGTCTGCTGAGCAGGGACAGGTGGAGACGTGATGGAGAAGGAGGATGATGCAAGTGGTGAGATGGAGTGGAGATACCTAGGATTGGGGAACCATTTGGGGGATTGTAAACCTAATACAGTGGAAATTTTCTTTACACTATGATGGTGTTCCTGATGAGTTTTAGTATTGGGGAATACAGAGTCTCAAGTGTCATCTCTTCTTGTCATGAAAAGCATGCAGTGGCAGAACTTAATTGAATTTATTTGAGTTTTTGGCAAGAGATTCCTGTGGAGATCATACAAGACCTCAGGCTGGTGCTGAGACAGAGGGATGCTATCTGCAAACCGACAGTGGGCCCATAGCTGATAACAACAACCACACAATTCACTGAACATGGAGAAGTTAGCTGGTGCCTACATGGAGGTTTTACCCTAAATTCTAGAGTTTTTTGGGGGGATGATACCCTGCAGGCTATAAAAAGAGAAACATCCAACTCAGAAACAAAATCTTTGACCTACAGTATGTTTTGTCTAGGCAATCTGTCTCTGCTACAGCAATGGTGACCCAGAATTTTTGGGAGTAGCCAACCAATGACTGTTTTAACTTATAGCCTATTCTACTGGATGCAACCCATTTCTAACAATACTTGGGGAACTAAGAATCAGAGATTAGGTAGCCTAGAGACCTAGAGTAGACAAAAACATTGGTGATCTTTAAAAAAAGAAACTCAAATACCTTCTAAAGAAATTCAGTTCTGATCAAATATCAGTGTCCTGTCTATTCATCATCAGATGTGTTCCTCTAGTAGCAGATGGCAACAGATGCAGAGACACAACCAGACATTTTCCCAGAGATTTTCTCTATCACTTCCTTCTACTCAGAGCTCAGGGATTATACCAAGGCTTTTGATGTCCTGCTGGACTTTTGCTAGCAATGACACCGAGACATCTGAATAGTTTAACGCTATTGGGTTTTTGCTGGGGCAGTGTTTCATCAGCCCTCACAACTTAACTCAACTTTTTCCCTGATGTTTTCCTACCACTGATCCTCTCCCCATGGCTGTCACTGTTTCCCTCCAGGCTTCAGTCACCTCCATAAGATACTCCTGTAGAACAGGAGGCACAGTGACTATAAAAGAGGACAAAGGACACCTCGGGAACTAGGCTCTCTGAATTAACTAAGCAATGGCCATAGGAGCTCATCCAGACTGAAACTCAAGTACATGGCCAACATTCTCCTATACTAGGTCTTCTGCATCTTTGTTTTCCCTATTAGCTTAACATTTTTATGGGACACTGAACAAGTGTGTCACTGACTCTTGTGCCTGATTTAGAAACCCTTTATCTCTTGTTGGGTTAGTATGTTCAACTTCAGTATCATACCTTTTTCTTCATCTTACTATATCTTATTTTGTCACGTTTGGAAGCTCATTCTTTGAAGTCTGTTTTTTCTCATAAGTGGCAGAAAGGAGTAGATAAGGAAGGTAGAGGAGGTGGGGAGGAACTGATAGGAGGAAGGTAGGGCAGGCTATAATCAGGATACGAGGTATGAGAAAACAATCGATTTTCAACAAAAGAAAAAATATCCTAGCAACTGACAAAAAGATCGATTATTACTTCAAAAGTTGTGTATGATGTCTGTTTGTCTTCATTTTCTTTCCCTCCATAGACTTCAGTGAGTATCTGACCTAATCATTACTTATGAAGTCAACCCCAAATGATTTGGAATTGTGGGTACCAAAAGGATTTTGACCATTACTAGAAATTTCTCCATTTTAAATTGATAGGTATATGGAGAATTACTCGGATGTTATTATATAATGAGTAAGCATTTTATGAAAATTAATACAAGAGAAGGAGTGTGCATGTTGAACAACAACCTAGTAGTCAGAATAAAACAAGGAATGCACATCCACTATAGTGAACTTTGAAGGCATTGAAGTAAAATATATTTAAGAAGACCAAAGAAGATGCAGTGGTCTCCTGCAGTCAGAGATTGCCTGAATTAATACTTTGAAATGACTATAAAATTCAAAGTCATCTATAAAAATTCAATACCATCCACATCCATCTTCCAACAATATTCTTCAGAGAATTTGAATTACGTTGATTATTTAAAAGCAGTTTCAAAACTTTAAGATGTTAGGTTAAGTAGTACTAAGCAGAAGTGATTAATTTTTAGTATTGGAGAAAATTGCTCTGTAAACTTGTCAAAATATGTTTTATGTTGATGAGTCTTCACTACATGGCCAGAGCTTAGGAATCTCCTGGTCTAGTTTAAGATTTGATAAAAGATTGGCTAATTATTTTTTGGTAATAAGTCTTTCCTTTAAAAATAATACTTAGCTGTTTTGTTGTTGTTGTTGTTGTTGTTGTAGTTTTTGGCTTTGTTGTTCTACTCTTCAATCGTACAGACCAGAATTCCACTGACATTTAATGATTTAAATTATTGACATGGTCTGCCCCTATATCATTGGCAGGGTGGCAGTTGTGTCTCATGTGCCTTAGTAGGTGGCAGAGAAGAGAGAGGCTATATGTAAGCTCAGTGGTGTGCTCTGAGAACATCTGAACAATGAAGAGTATAACACAGGACTGAAGGAACTGAAGGGATTCTAAACCCCATAGGAAGAACAAGAATATTAATCAACCAGAACACCCACACACACACACACACAGCTCGCAGGGTCTAAAGCACCAACAAAAAAGAACTTACGGAAGGACTCATGACTCCAGCCTCATATGTAGCAGAAGATGCTCTTGTGGGATATGAATACGATTGGCCTTTGGTCCTTTGAAGGCTCCATGCCCCAGTGTAGGGGAGTGGCAGGAAGGGTATGATGATGTGGGTGAGAATGTGGGAAAACCCTCATAGAAGCAGGGGAAGGACAGATAGTATATGGGGATTTTGCAGTGGGTGGGAAAACTGGAATGGGGATAATATTTGAAATGTAAATAACGAAATAATCTAAGAGGGAAAAAATGATCTAAAGCACCCTGTAAAAAGCAATCCTGAAATAACCTTGTTCTGTGTAGGGCTAGATTGGAATCAGTGGTGGGAAGCAAGGTGTAGACAAGAAACCCTGCCTGTTACAATGGATTGTAGTTAGAAATGAGCCTGAGACAGAAATCTTCTGAATGGGGCAACATAGGCAGGTGCAGGAAAGGAGAAATCGGGAGACAACCATCAGCCCAGGGCCAGGCAGCCCAGACAGAGTTCTAGCCTGAGATGCTCATCAGTCTGGCTGAAGGTCCAGCAACAACTGCAAGGGGGCCCCAGCTGAAGAGGAGGACCAGAGAGATGACACTATTACTGTGGCTATAGAGTGCTCACAAAAAGGGGGTCTATCATGACTGCCCTCTGAAAGACCAAACAAGCACCCAGAAGTCTCAGCCACAGATATTTACACTAAAACAGTGAACAGAAGCTGCTGACCCCTGTAGTTGACTTAGTGAAAAGCTGGAAGGAGCTGAGGAGTAGGGTAACATTGTAGGAGGACCAACATTGTCAAATAAGCTGGACCCCAGAGATCTTTCAGACCCTCGACCACCAGTCGTCCAGTAAAAACAAGCTGATGTGAGGCCCCCAACACATATACAGAAATTAGACTGCCATGTCTGGATTCAGTCAGAGAAGGGGCATCTAACCCTCAAAGGACTCCAAAGAATGGGGAGGATTGGTGGAGTTGGAGTTTAGGAGGGACGTTGGGGAACTTTTCGGGGAGACACATGTGGAGCAGGACAGTAAGGTAAACCATCAGAAGGTGAACATGGAGAGGGGTAAAAAATGGAGTGTAAAAGAAAGGTTAAATAAAATTAAGAAAAGCGTGTCAAGAGTTAGAGATCAACTTTTTATTCATAAGAAATCAATTTTACAAAACAAGTTTTAATATGAAGGTTAATATAAACTGTGAAAATCATTATCAAAATCAAAATCAATGACAAGAACATGTAATAACATCTCAATAACATAAGAAAAAACAAAACCATGCAAAAGAAAATTTCAATGGAACTCTAACAGAAAAAATTGTGAAGTGACATTCCCTCACTGCACATTGAGCAGCACAGACTATGGACAGTTTCTCCTCTTGAGCATTTGCTGTTACTGCAGTCACCTCACTTCTTTCTCAAGGGGTCACACAGGAAAGAGAAAAAGACCCTGAATCAGCCTGGATGTCTCACTGGCTACATAGTTTGGGCCCATTCTCAATGTGGAAATCATCTATGAGGAAGGAGATTCATCCAAAGAAGTCTGTGGATGTTGAGGAGGGAGCTCAGCAGGGGGCTCCTGATGTGGCAACTCATTCTGCAGGAGGCTCTCCTGCTGGGATCTGGCCAATTCCAGCTCTCTTGCAGCTTCTGAGACCTGGGAGAGGAAGGCAGTTATTAACACACAGGCTTGGTGGAGACATGCATGTCAGATGTCAGCTGCTGCCTCCCACCACCTCAACTACACTTCAACATTGATCTTTTAACTGAAACCCTTGCTGCTAAATCTGCTAGCAGGGCAAAATATCAAGCAAAGCTCACAAACACATGGGCTGACAAGCTGCTACTCAGACTTCTATCATTGCAAACCAAGACCTGGCCAATGGGAAGAGACCTCATTGGGCTGCAGGAGAAAGGAGAAGGCCACATGCCACCCAGGCCACTGACAGGGAGAAGCACTCATTTGATATTTGCATTTGGCTTTACTCCCTGCAAGTGATGCCTACCTGGAAGGTCACATGACCCCTGCACAACTCCTGTCACAAGACATAGAACATTCTCAAAGCTCTGCTAAGCAACACTCCTATCATGAGGACATGAAAGAGTGTGACCTGTCATTCATCTGTTACCCTTTCTAGACTGCAGCTTCAAGCAGTGTTGCAAGGTACACTTGCCAATAATTCAGTGTTTCCCAAGAGTTGAAGTTTCCAGAATACTTGTGCATAGACAGAGTAATGAACAACTATATTCCATGAAGTGGGTGGCTGGTTGGGAGTGTGGATTTAAAAGATGGTGGATGAATGCAAAGATGGATCCAATAGGCAAATGATAACAGACAGTGTTAGTCTGAATAAGATACTTGTCCCTACCTGATATTGCTGTTTCTGGAGGTTGCTGGTCTTCTCCTGTTCATCTTCAACAGTCAGGTTCATCTCAG
>NW_021613675.1:0-2663 GCF_004785775.1 Grammomys surdaster | reverse complement strand
GGGAGATCTTTCCATCTTCTGAGATCTTCTTCAATTTCTTTCTTCAGGGACTTGAAGTTCTTGTCATACAGGTCTTTCACTTGCTTGGTTAGATTCACACCAAGGTATTTTATATTATTTGCAACTATTGTGAAGGGTGTCATTTCCCTAATTTCTTTTTCAGTCTGTTTATCTTTCACGTAGAGGAAGGCTACTGATTTGTTTGAGTTGATTTTATAACCAGCCACTTTGCTGAAGTTGTTTATCAGGTTTAGGAGTTCTCTGGTGGAAGTTTTGGGGTCACTTAAGTATACTATCATATCATCTGCAAATAGTGATATTTTGACTTCTTCCTTTCCTATTTGTATCCCTTTGACTTCTTTTTGCTGTCTAATTGCTCTGGCTAGGACTTCCAGTAATATATTGAATAGGTAGGGGGAGAGTGGGGAGCCTTGTCTAGTCCCTTATCTTAGTGGGATTGCTTCAAGTTTCTCTCCATTTAGTTTGATGTTGGCTACTGGTTTGCTGTATATTGCTTTTACTATATTTAGGTAGGGGCCTTGAATTCCTGATCTTTCCAAGACTTTTATCATGAAGGGATGTTGAATTTTGTCAAATACTTTCTCAGCATCTAGTGAGATGATCATGTTTTGTTTTTTTTTCCCTTTGAGTTTGTTTATATAGTGGATTACATTGATGGATTTCCAAATATTGAACCATCCCTGCATTCCTGGGATAAAACCAACTTGATCATGATGGATGATTGTTTTGATATGCTCTTGGATTCGGTTTGCTAGAATTTTATTGAGTATTTTTGCATCGATGTTCATAAGAGAGATTAGTCTGAAGTGCTCTTTCTTTGTTGGGTCTTTGTGTGGTTTGAGTATGAGTATAATTGTAGCTTCATAGAACGAATTGGGTAGTGTTCCTTCTATTTCTATTTTGTGGAATAGTTTGAATAGAATTGGTATTAGGTCTTCCTTGAAGGTCTGATAGAATTCAGCACTAAAACCATCTGGTCCTGGGCTTTTTTTAGTGGAGAGACTTTTAATGACTGCTGCTACTTCCTTAGGGGTTATGGGACTGTTTAGATGGTTTATCTATTCCTGATTTAACTTTGGTACCTGGTATCTGTCTAGGAAGTTGTCCATTTCATCCAGGTTTTCCAGTTTTGTTGAGTATAGGCCTTTGTAGTAGGATCTGATGATTTTTTTTGAATTTCCTTAGTTTCTGTTGTTATGTCTCCCTTTTCAGTTCTGATTTTATTAATTTGGATACTGTCTCTGTGCCCTCTGGTTAATCTGGCTAAGGGTTTATCTATCTTGTTGATTTTCTCAAAGAACCAGCTCCTGGCTTTGTTGATATTTTGTATTGTTCTTTCTGTTTCTATTTGGTTGATTTCAGCCCTGAGTTTGATTATTTCCTGCCTTCTACTCCTCCTGGGTGTATATGCTTCTTTTTGTTCTAGAGCTTTTAGTTGTGCAGTCAAGTTGTTAGTGTGTGCTCTCTCCAGTTTCTTTTTGTAGGCACTTAGAGCTATGAGTTTTCCTCTTAGCACTGCCTTCATGGAGTCCCACAAGTTTTGGTATGATGTGTCCTCATTTTCATTGAATTCTAAAAAGTCTTTCATTTCTTTATTTCTTCCTTGACCAAGTCATCATTGAGTAGAGAGTTGTTCAGTTTCCATGTGCACGTGGGTTTTCCATTGGTCTTGTCATTATTAAAGACCAGTCTTAGTCCGTGGTGATCTGATAAGATGCAAGGGATTATTTCAATCTTTTAGTATCTGTAGAGGCTTGTTTTGTGACCAATTATATGGTCTATTTTGGAGAAGGTACCATGAGATGCTGAGAAAAAGGTATATTCTTTTGTTTTAGGATGAAATGTTCTATAGATGTCTGTTAAGTCCATTTGGTTCATAACTTTTGTTAATGTCAAAGTGTCTCGGTTTAGTTTCTGTTTCCATGATCTGTCCATTGCTGAGAGTGGGGTGTTGAAATCCCCCACTGTTTTTGTGTGAGGTGTAATGTGTGTTTTGAGCTTTAGTAAAGTTTCTTTTATGTATGTAGGTGCCCTTGCATTTGGAGCATAGATGTTCAGAATTGAGAGTTCACCTTGGTAGATTTTTCCTTTGATGAGTATGAAGTGTCCTTCCTTATCTGTTTTGATTAATTTTGCATGAAAGTCGATTTTATTTGATATTAGAATGGCTACTCCAGCTTGTTTCTTGGGACCATTGGCTTGGAAAATTGTTTTCCACCCTTTTATTCTGAGGTAGTGTCTGTCTTTGTCACTGAGGTGCGTTTCTTGTATGTAGCAAAATTCTGGGTCTTGTTTGTGTATCCAGTCAGATAGTCTGCATCTTTTTATTGTTGAGTTGAGACCATTGATGTTAAGAGATATTAAGGGAAAATGATTGTGGCTTCCTGTTATTTTTGTTATTAGAGGTAGAGTTATGTTTGTATAGTTATCTTCTTTTGGGGTTGTTGGAAGATTAATTCCTTGCTTTTTCTAGGTTGTAGTTTCCCTTCTTGTGTTTTCCATCAGTTATCCTTTGGAGTGGGGTTTGTGGGAAGATATTGTGCAAATTTGGTTTTGTCATGGAATATCTTGGTTTCACCATCTATAGTGATTGAGAGTTTTGCTGGGTATAGTAATCTGGGCTGGCAATTGTGTTCTCTTAG
>NW_021613674.1:0-2565 GCF_004785775.1 Grammomys surdaster | reverse complement strand
AATTCATCTCTGTCTAATGCTCTTTTAGGATCAAGATTCATGTTATAATTTGAACAATTTAACATGGAATATGAAGTTGTGAACTAGGACAAGTTAACATGGAATTGGAATTTTTGATCTAGGACTAGTGCATCTGGGATATGATATTTGGTTATAGGACTAGTTAACATGGAATTAGAAATTTTTGTCTAGGACTAGTTAATATGGAATATGAAATCTGAATTTGGATTAGTTAACATGTAATATGAAATTTGGATCGAGGACTAGTCAACATGGAATATGAAATTTGGATCTAGGACTAGGTATCATTGAATATGAAATTTGGATTGTAGAGTGAAAAATTATAGATACTGGGTATATAGAATCCTATTTAGACATAAAATATTCTTTAGGCTTTCCTTATAAAGACATAGAGGCATGAAGCAAGTTAAGAATGTGGACAGACTAATTACGGGAACTGGCTAGAATGCAATTTAGCCAGGTGGAACCAAGCTGAGAACCGCAGTGACAGGGCAAGGCCGAAGTAACAGGGCAGGACCACATTCTTGAGAAAGATAAGCGTACAGAGAGTTTTCACCTGATCCTGACTCATGTAGGTTGGGTTCCTTTGGAATGTTCCACTATTTTTATGTTATACCACCCTAGCAACCCCCTCACCCTCTCCTCATTCCTTGGTTTGTGGTTTTTCCCCTTAAAAACCCCTCTAAAACTGGCTGTCAGGGTCAATTCAGCTCCTGCGTGGGCATACGAATTGACCGGCATCTAGCTGTCACGCCCTAATAAACCTCGCTATTGCTCTGGTACACAGTGTCTCGAGCAGATTACTGGGTGGTCACGACTTTCTGAGACTTGAGTGAGGGTCTCCCCTCTGCTGAGGTCTTTAGGATCTTGGATGAGTTAACGTAGAATAGGAAAATTTGATCTAGGACTAGTAAACCTGGAATTGTAAAATGCGAACTAGGATTAGTTAACATGGAATTGGAAATTTTGATCTAGGACTAGTTAACATGGAATATGAAAATTTGATCTAGACTGTGCTACATACCCAGTTCCTGTCTCAAAAACTGAAAATAAGAATATTAGCAGACAGGTCAGCATCTCAGTACGAGATGGAGACCAGCAAAGAGTCCATGAAGCAGTGAGTCGACAAGGTAAGTAGGGAGGCTCGGGCTGGTAACCTGGGATCCATTCTGTGTTTCCTTGCTTCGCCATATTTTCTCCTGTCAGGGCAGAGTTAAAACTTGATAGATTTTTTTTTCAGAGGACTATTGTGACTTTCCCGAATGAGCTAATTGTCGACACTGTGTAGCTTCCAAGTGTTAAATGTATTCGACACTGTAGCTTCCAAGTGTTAACCGTATTCTTATATCAAAAAAAACACCATTGTCTGCTGCAAATATAAGAATGGGGTTAATAATCCCATGAACAGAGATTCGGAATCTGACATGGTCTTTCCTACGAAAACAACCAAAGTTAATAATTTTACTGTGTGCGTATATAAAAATTAAATATAGAACCCCATTTTATAACATTATTCACAACAAAGTGTGCTCTCTCTCATCAATTATTCCAATAGAGAAGATATCCAACCACTAATAAAAATACTCATATTTCATGTGGTCCAGAGCCTGAAAGTTGAGGAACATTATGTCTGCATCTGTCCAGAAAGAAGTTCATATTAATTCCTTAAAATCATTTAATGAAAGCATATTTCTACAATTTAATAATCAAGCAAATAATTTCTTTTCCAGATAAGATATTATATCGAAAGTTTTCCATACAGTATATTTTGAAGTTTTTCCCCCTCTCCCAATTCCTTCCTGTTCCTCCCCACCTCCCTACCTACCCAACAGTAAATTTTGTTTTTTTCTCTTTCTCTCTGCTTTCTTTTTTTGTTTGTTTTTAATTTTGTTCTTTTATTATTTTATTTATTTACATTTCAAACATTGTTCCCCTACCTGGTTCTCCCCTCCACTAACCCAGAACCCCCTCTCTCCTCTCCCTCATCTGCCTCTAAGAGGGTGCTTCCTGACCCTCCTACCACACCCATCTCACTCCTTTAAGATCTCCCTTCTCTGGATCACCAAGCCTCCACAGGACCAAGTGCATCTTCTCCCATTGAGGTCAGACATGTCAGTCCTCTGCTACAGATGTAGTGGGGGCCGTGGACCAGGCCATGTATATTCCTTTGTTGGTGGTTCAGTCTCTGGGAGCTCCGAGAGGTCCAATTAGTTGATACTGTTGTTCTTCCTATGGGGTTGCAATGCTTTTCAGTTCCTTCAATCCTTACAATAACTCTTCCATAAGGATCCCCTGTCTCAGTCCAATGGTTGGCTGTAAGTGCCTGCATCGGTCTCAGGCAGGTACTGGTAGAGCCTCTTAGAGGATAGTCATGTTCTGTAGATATCTGTTAAATCCAGTTGATTCAAAACTTCGGTTCCATTGTGTCTCACTTTAGTTTCTGTTTCAATAATTTGTCCATTGGTGAGAGTGGGGTGCTAAAGTTTCTCACTATTATTGTGTGGGCTTTTATGTGTATTTTATGCTTTAGTAAAGTTTCCTTTA
>NW_021613673.1:0-1302 GCF_004785775.1 Grammomys surdaster | reverse complement strand
GGGAGGGGATGAGACAGGGAGTCTTCAGAGGAGAAACCAGGAAGGAAGATAACAGTGGAAATGTAAGTAAATAAAGTAAGCAATAAAAAATTAAATGAAAACAAACAAACAAACAAACAAACAAAAAAGAGTGTTTAAACTGCTTAAACCTCTGCCTTCACTTTACCCTTAACAACCTGTACTCAAGTCACACTGTAGCATAGGTTAGACCAGGGTTTCAGAATCTCTCTCTACTTAAAACCCTTCTGCACTTGAGAAATTTTTATACAACCCTACATTTGTATATAAAATAAACATATAAATGAAACACTTACTGATAATAAATCACAAAGTTTATTTTGAAAGAATTCTTTGCTATACATACAAATTTCCCATTTATTAATGATTGAGAACAACCTTGCACACTATGGATGTACCTGATCACTTTTACACAAACTCTTAGATCTTGGCTGTTTGGTGCTGGAGATCCCAGAGCAACTTCAGTGCTTTTTAGGGTTGACTGGTGTGTTGATTGTCTAATTGTCACTGCTTTAAATAGATGCATGAAACAACAAAAGTGTGTTTATGGCCACTGCAGACATTGTTAGAAATTCTGTCCCACTCTTAAGCTAAAATTAATGTAAGGACTTTTAAAAACTGAAACTTCAGTCATGAATTCAGCGTTTTTAAAACTCAAACGTTCTAAGAAAAGAGAGTCCTGAAGGTCCCCTAATATGATGCAGGCTGAAGAATTACAGTCGGAAAATGCTAAAAGCCTTAACTCTTATATTTTCATAAGAGCAGAAAACCTTATGAACATTGAAACACTGCAGTTCATAATGTACAGTAGTGTCCAACTGAGGCATTGCTGGCCAGTGGTGATCATTAGCACTGTAGGGTGGAACATGAAGTGTAAAGTGAACACTGTGTGCCTTCAGGATCAAGTCCCTGAAGGACAGTTGTCAGGCAGATGAGCACTGCCAGAATTCGTTACATATTTGATTTTGAATTCCTTTTTTCTTGTTTCAAAAATTTATACAGTACCCATGTGCGACCCTCATGTGGGGTTGTGCCCCCCAGTGGAAGAAGCTGGTGATCAAACAGCAAGGACACCACCAGCAGGTTTTCATTTTCATAGTGAGGACAGGATCAGTAGCTGGAGTTTACCAAGCAAGCAGTGCAGGCCTGCATTGCCCTCCCTAGCCCAGGATCTATACACACAGACTTTGCCCTTTCTGCTCTCATGAGGACATTGGGATGTGGTGAAACGGTGTTTCTTCATTAGTAAATGAAATGGGATCCCATTCTCAGTTCTTTTTCTAT
>NW_021613672.1:0-2359 GCF_004785775.1 Grammomys surdaster | reverse complement strand
GTTTAGGAAGACAAAAGGACATTTAGGATTCTGAGCTTGGTTGAGTCTGGACTACACTATGGGTGTTTTGGCATTAGACAGTTTCAAATTTCTTTTGGCTTGGTATAGCCCCCATAATCTCATTTTTTTCTTTTTGTGCAGAGACATATTACTGCCAGGGAATGCTTTTGATTCTTTCACTGTGCTTAGCCTACATGAATTTAGCACTAATCAGATATGGGGCCTTACTGAGGATGGGGTTGCTTTGTCATAGGAAGTGTGTCACAATGGAGGATTCATGAAAATCTCAGGTCAGGACATCTTGATTAAAACCAACCTCCTGGCAGCCTGTGGAAAAGAATAACCTGCCTTTCTTGGCATCTTTAACACTATGTCATCCTGAATGGTGTCTGAATTTCTGCCATCGTGTTATAGAAGGAATCTTTAAGTTGTAAGTCAGCCCAAATTGACTGTCATCCTCAATAAGAGTTGGCTAACTTATGTGGTCTCTTCACTGTGATGAATCCTTAACTAACATAGAAGTGGGTAACAGAGACTGGGTTATAATTGTGATAGGTCTGTCCATGTTTTTGTTTGTAGGAAATTCGATTCTGGCAGTTTGGATGCTTTAAATGGAGCTTAATATGCTGAAGTATTAGCAGGAGGACAGAGAGTTGTGCTAAGAATGATTTTTAAATCAGTGGACTTGGCACAGTAGATTTCAGTCGACAGGAGTAGTATTATGAGGCTTAGAAAATACCTTTTGGTATTTTGTTGAAGATTATTTCTTTCTTCTGAGCTTGTCATAAGAGTTTTTTGTGGGTAATTTAAAGATATGTAAATTAATACCATTAATAAAGGGAGCCTCAAAGAGACCTAGATTAGACTTTGTTCTGTTGTTCACTCTTATGGGAAACATTTCAAGAAGTAGAGTAAAATGGGAAACGGAAAGCCCAAAATCGAGGGGTTCAAATATAGTTTTCACAACAGAGTATCAGGAAGTAGAATGGTGTTAAATCATGTATCCAGAGATACTAAATGGAAGGAACTGAGAATTGAACTGGGGTAAATATGCTACCCAGCTAGGGATTCTCTTTGCAGATTTTCAGATGATAAAGGGATCGTTTTTATTATATAGGCCTTTTAATGCTGCAGTTACTTTTTTTTTCATTTGGTCAAAAGAAGATATGATTCTGATTAAAATGGCCAAGAGATGGAAGGGGATGGCTTCTGTCAGTTGTCAACATATGTTGTGAACTAAAATCCATAAATGGGAGAAAAATCAGAGATCTAGATCATGGGCTAGAAAACAGAGGGTTTTGGTCCAAATCATGCCATGGTATTACAGTAACTTTGGATAGAGATCTTGAGAATACTGGCTCTGAAAAGCTTTGTGTTTATGCATGATAGTATACATCTTTAATCCCAAGAGCGAGAGGCAAGGTAATTTCTGAGTTCAAGGCCAACCTAGCACAAAGAAAGCAAGGAATAATTTTCTTTATTTGGTAAAGTTAAAGAAAAGATTAGTTCCAAGCACAGAGGTACACAAATCAAGTGTGTGAGACAAGCAGATCTCTGGGTTCAAGGTTAGTCTACAGATCATGTTCCATGACAGCAGTACTTAGGCAGTGAACAAACCATTGAGACTAGGTTGCTGGGATGAATGCCATTGAACTAGTGGACATGCTCCATCACCAGCAACTGATAGAACTTGGAAGTTTTGGTCATTTTGCTATGACTTTATATTCCAGAATTGTAGAGTTTACTTGGATAGCTGAATCAAGTTAGTTTGAGCTAAGAAATTGCCAGTGACTTAGAAAATGTCATCTTTCAGGCATAATTTATTGGAAGTATTTTATGAGAGCACCAAGAAGCTGTGTTTCAGAGATAGCCCTCCTGTAGGCAGCCAGATAATTTGTAAAAATCTTCCAGTTGCTACTGAGGGATATAATGGATCCTGAGGAGCAGTAGACGCCTGGTCCTGTGAGTGGCTAGGTAAGGCCATTGGGGAAATTGCTGCTTCAGTGTCTATTGAAGTCCAAGGACTGAAAGGTGTTATATAATGAATTTGAGGATTGGTACCTTGAAGACTGCCTACGAGAGGCTCATGGTGAAAGTGCTGCCTGCTAGAAGGAGAAGAACTGGGTGTATTTGAGAGTCCAGTAAAATGGGATGACCACAAGCAAGAGCAGCAACAGTGGAGTACTATTGGCAGGAGCTTATGGTCACACAGAAACTAGAGCTGACAGGTAAAACCCAAGCTCTTTTTGTAAGAGCCCAGATGATCCTCAGTGAACCCTGTGGGATGCCTGTTGAGGAAAGCAGCTATCAGAGATTGGAACCACCACAAGACAAATGTGAGGGTTTGTTTTATACACCA
>NW_021613671.1:0-1543 GCF_004785775.1 Grammomys surdaster | reverse complement strand
ATAGGGGGCAGGTTTTCCAGATCAGAGAAGTCTATGGCATCATTCCTTAACAGTGCCTCCAGTGCCAGCTGCTCAAGTGTGGGAGGGTTGTAGGTGTTCATCCTAATAGACATTCAATCAGATGGACCCTGGAGAAGGATTTAGGAGACATAATTTCAGGCTACATTTTGGATATCATCATTTCTCACACATTGCAGGAATCAGAAGGCCAGAGTCCATGCTCTGGCAATAATGAATAATCCAGTCTGCACAGTTATCTAAGGCAAATGTTCGTCACTCTGAGCATGTAGACTCCCTTGTAAGGAAACACAGTGGAAAAAATTATTCATTTTCCTATATGATACCAATCCCTGTTCCTCTTAATTGCATGACTAGTCAGATGGGTTATTCAGGAGCATACAGTCTGACCAGAGTTTTCTTTCAGGGAAAAAAAATACTGAACAAGTTTACAGGGCTTTTAAGAAAATATAGAGCCAATGTCACAGGCTCATACCAGCCTAATTGTCCTTTCAACAGACTGATCACTCGTGGAAAGGGCTAAGAAGAACCTGTGAGATCCCTGTCTGTGGGTACTACTCAACCATTTAGAAATGATCACAAGCAATTTGGGCTTATGTTAATTTGGTTAATGAGGTAAAGGGTCAGTCAATTCATGGCCACCTGGCTACACAATCAGACCACATCTGAAACACCAAACAAAAGTACAATGCACAACTTTCCCCAGAGTATTTGCAAAGCCATGATCCTGAATGAGATCATGATCCTGAATGAGAGCGCCTGTTCATGTGAGTCTTAGAGGAGAAGCCAAGTGTACATAGGCTACAGGGAGAAGAGTTTTCCATTACAATTTGCAATCCAGAGGAAGAAAGAGATGAGACAAAACATCTATCAGCACTTCTATGTCTAGCCTGCATGGTGATCATTTGTGCCCAGGACATTCATTCTAGTTTCCAGTTGTGGCAGCTGTACACTTTTCCTCACACATGCATACATTCCTATAGCCTTGGTTTCTGGGTCATCTGTGGCTTCCGGGACACAAGGCAACAGCTAGAAATTTGGACTTATGTGCCTGAAGCCTTCTGAAGCACAATTTGTAAAATATAGTCAAAAGAGAAAATTCCAGTTCATACACTTGCAAAACCATAATCTGTGAAACATAATTTAAAATACTGCAGAAGGATTAAATAATAAAGATGATTCTCACAGAAATTCCAGATTAAATCTAGAAATCTGTACTTTACCAGAAGGATCGAGAGTTTGAGGCCATCCTTGATCCATGATACCCTATCTTTAAAATGAAGAAAATGCCTTTTGACTGAAGCAGACACCTAGCTGGTGGAGGAACCACTGTACTCATAACAGCAAGATTTCAGGTTCCCAGAGGCAGCCTGAGTCCTAGGAGCTCTTCCACCCAGGGGCTCAGGATCACTGGAACACAGAGACAGCTGGATTCTGAGGAGTTATGATCAAAGCAAGATAACTGGCAAGACAGGCTCCAGTCAGAGACAGTGAATGCAGGTAGCACTAGAGATAACCAGATGTC
>NW_021613670.1:0-2286 GCF_004785775.1 Grammomys surdaster | reverse complement strand
TATGGCCATTTTTACTATATTAATTCTATCAATCCATATGCATGGAAAATCTTTCTATTTTCTGAGATCTTTGCTCTCTTTCTTCAGAGACTTGAAGTTCTTGTCATAAAGATTGTTCACTTGCTTGGTTAGAGTCACACCAAGGTATTTTATATTATTTGTGACTATTCTGAAGGGTGTTGTTTCTCTTATTTCATTCTCAGCCTGCTTATCCTTTCAGTAGATGAATGCAACTGATTTGTTTGAATTAACTTTATATCCAACCACTTTACTGAGGTTGTTTATCATGTTTTGGATTATTCTTGTGAAATTTTGGGGATTACTTAAGTATACTATCATATCATCTACAAATAGTGATTATTTTTGACTTCTTCCTTTCCACTTTGAATCCCTTTAACCTCCTTTTGTTGTCTAACTGCTTTGGCTAGGACTTTGAGGACAATATTGAATGAGTAGGGAGAGAATGGACAGCCATGAGTAGTCCCTAATTATAGTGGGATTGCTTCAAGTTTCTCTCTATTTAGTTAAATGTTGGCTACTGGATTGCTGTATATTGCTTTTACTATGTTTAGGTATGGGCCTTCAATTCCTGATCTTTTCAAAACTTTTAACATGAAGGGGTGTTGAATTTTGTCAAATGTTTCCTCTGCATATAATGAGATGATCATGTGTTTTTTTTCCTTTGAATTAGTTCATTTAGAGGTTTATGCTGACAGATTTCCCTATATTGAACCAACCCTGCATCCCTGGGATGAATCCTACTTTATCATGATGGATGATTGTTTTTATGTGTTTGTGGATTTGGTTTGCAAGAAATTTATTGAGTATTTTTGCATCAATATTCATAAAGAAAATTGTTCTGAAGTTCTCTTTCTCATTCTTTTTTTTATTTATTTTTATTTTTATTTTTATTTTTTTATTTTTTTGAGACAGGGTTTTTCTGTATAGCTTTGGCTGTTCTAGAACTCAATCTGTAGACCAGGCTGGCCTCGAACTAAGAAATCCACCTGCCTCTGCCTCCCAAGTGCTGGGATTAAAGGTGTATGCCACCACTGCCTGGCTAAAGTTTGCTTTCTTTGTTGGGTCTTTGTGTGGTTTATGTATAAGCATAATTTTGGTTTCATGGAATGAATTCTGTAGTGTTCCTTCTGTTTTCATTTTGTGGAATTGTTTGAAGCATATTGATATTAGGTCCTTTTGAGGGTCTGATAGAATTCTACAGTAAAATCATCTGGTACTGGGCTTTTGTTGTTGTTGTTTGGGGGACTTTTAAATACTGCTGCTATTTCTTTAGTAATTATAGGACTATTTAGGTGGTTTATTGGATCCTGAATTAAACTTGACACCTGTCATATGTCTAGGAAATTGTCCATTTCATCTAGATTTCCCAGTTTTGTTGAGTATATGCTTTTGTAGTAGGATCTGATAAGATGGCGTTTTCAGTTTCCTCAGTTTCCATTGTTATGTCTCCCTTTTCATTTCTGATTTTTAATTTGGATACTGTCTCTGTGCCCTCTGGTTAGTATGGCTACGGTTTTATCTATCCTGTTTATTTTCTCAAAGAACCAACTTCTGTTTTTTGTTGTTGTTGTTGTTTTTTGTTTTTTGTTATTGTTCTTGTTTTGTTTTTGTCATTGTTTGTTTTTTGATTCTTTGTGTACTTCTCTTTGTCCCTACTTGGTTAGTTTCTTTCCAAGTTTGATTATTTCCTGCCCTCTAATTCTCTTAGGTGTGTTTGTTTCTTTTTGATTTAGAGTTTACAGGTGTGCTGTCAAGCTGTTAGTGTATGCTCCCTTCAGTTTCTATTTGGAGGCACTTAAACCTATGCGTTGTCCTCTTAGCACTGCGTTAATTTTGTCCCATATATTTTGATATGATGTGCCTTCATTTTCATTAATTTCTAAAAAGTCTTTAATTTCTTTCTTTATTTCTTTCTTGACAAAGTTATCATTGAGTATAGTGTCACTTGTCTTCCATGTATATGTGGGCTTTCTGTTGTTTTTGTTGTTATTGAAGACCAGCCTTAGTCCTTGGAGATCTAGCAGGATTCATGATATTATCTCAGTCTTCTTGTAACAGTTGATGGCAGTTTTCTGACTAATTGTATGGTCAGTTTTGGAGAAGGTACCATGATGTGCTGAGAAGAAGATACATTGTTGTTGTTGTCTTTTTTTTTTTTGGATAAAATGTTCTCTAGATATCTGTTAAATCCATTTTGTTCATTACTTTTGTTAGTTAAACTGTGTCTCTCTTCAGTTTCTTTTTTCATGATCTGTCTATTGCTGG
>NW_021613669.1:0-6038 GCF_004785775.1 Grammomys surdaster | reverse complement strand
GCTTGGTTAGGTTCACACCAAGGTATTTTATATTATCTGTGACTATTTTGAAGGGTGTCATTTCCATAATTTCTTTCTCAGCCAGTTTATCTTTTGAGTAGAGGAAGGCTACTGATTTGCTTGAGTTAATTTTATATCCAGCCACTTTGCTAAAGTTGTTTATCAGGTTTAGGAGTTCTCTGGTGGAAGTTTTGGGGTCACTTAAGTATACTATCATATCATCTGCAAATAGTGAGATTTTGACTTCTTCCTTTCCAATTTGTATCCCTTTGACCTCCTTGTGTTGCCTAATTGCTCTGGCTAGGACTTCCAATACTATATTAAATAAGTAGGGGGAGAGTGGGCAGCCTTGCCTAGTCCCTGATCTTAGTGGGATTGCTTCAAGTTTCTCTCCATTTAGTTTAATGCTGGCTACTGGTTTGCTGTATATTGCTTTTACTATGTTTAGGTATGGACCTTGAATTCCTGACCTTTCCAAGACTTTTATCATGAAGGGGTGTTGAATTTTGTCAAATGCTTTCTCAGCATCTAGTGAGATGATCATGTGGTTTTTTTCTTTGAGTTTGTTTATATAATGGATTACATTGATGGATTTCCGAATATTGAACCAACCCTGCATTCCTGGGATGAAGCCAACTTGATCATGATGGATAATTGTTTTGATGTGTTCTTGGATTCGGTTCGCTAGAATTTTATTGAGTAATTTTGAATCAATGTTCATAAGAGAGATCGGCCTGAAGTTCTCTTTCTTTGTTGGGTCTTTGTGTGGCTTAGGTATGAGTGTAATTGTGGCTTCAAAGAATGAGTTGGGTAATGTACCTTCTGTTTCTATTTTGTGGAATAGTTTAAAAAGAATTGGAATTAGGTCTTCCTTGAAGGTCTGATAGAATTCTGCACTAAAACCGTCTGGTCCCGGGTTTTTCTTTGTAGGGAGACTTTTAATGGCTGCTTCTATTTCTTTTGGGGTTATGGGATTGTTTAGATGGTTTATCTGGTCCTGATTTAACATTGGTAACTGGTATTTGTCTAGGAAATTGTCCATTTCATCCAAATTTTCCAATTTTGTTGAATATAGGCTTTTGTAGTAGGATCTGATGATTTTTTTAATTTCCTCAGTTTCTGTTGTTATGTCACCCTTTTCATTTCTGATTTTATTAATTTGGATACTGTCTCTCTGCCCTCTGATTAGTCTAGCTAAGGGTTTATCTATCTTGTTGATTTTCTCAAAGAACCAGCTCCTAGTTTTATTGATTCTTTGGATAGTTCTTTTTGTTTCTATTTGGTTGATTTCAGCCCTGAGTTTGATTATTTCCTGCCGTCTACTCCTCTTGGGTGTATTAGCTTCTTTTTGTTCTAGGTCTTTCAGGTGCTCTGTCACGCTGTTAGTGTATGCTCCCTCCAGTTTCTTTTTGTAGGCACTTAGAGCTATGAATTTTCCTCTTAGCACTGCTTTCATTGTATCCCATAGATTTTGGTATGATGTGTCATCATTTTCATTAAATTCTAAAAAGTTTTTAATTTCCTTCTTTATTTCTTCCCTTACCTGATTATCAAGGAGTAGGGTGTTGTTCAATTTCCATATGAATGTGGGCTTTCCATTCTCTTTGTCATTTTTGAAGACCAGCCTTAGACCATGGTGATCTGACAGGATGCAGGGAATTATTTCAATTTTCTTATATCTGTTGAGGCCTGTCTTGTGCCCAATTATATGGTCTATTTTGGAGAAGGTACCATGAGGTGCTGAGAAAAAGGTATATTCTTTTGCTTTAGGGTGAAATGTTCTATAGATATCTGTTAAGTCCATTTGGTTCATAACTTCTGTGAGTTTTACTGTATCTCTATTTAGTTTCTGTTTCCATGATTTATCCATTGCTGAGAGTGGGGTGTTGAAGTCTCCCACTATTATTATGTGAGGTGCAATGTGTGTTTTGAGCTTTAGTAAGGTTTCTTTTATGTAAGTCGACGCTCTTGTATTTGGCGCATAGATATTCAGAATTGAGAGTTCATGTTGGTTGACTTTTCCTTTGACAAGTATGAAATGCCCTTCCTTATCCTTTTTGATAGTTTTAAGTTGAAAGTCGATTTTATTCGATATTAGGATGGCTACTCCCGCTTGTTTCTTAGGACCATTTGCTTGAAAAATTGTTTTCCAACCTTTTACTCTAAGGTAGTGTCTGTCTTTGTCACTGAGGTGGGTTTCCTGTAAGCAGCAAAAAGCTGGGTCCTGTTTGCGTATCCAGTCCGTTAGCCTATGCCTTTTTATTGGGGAATTGAGTCCATTGATGTTAAGAGATATTAAGGAGAGGGTGTTGTTGCTTCCTGTCATTTTTGCTAATAATGGAGACATCGTTTGTGTGGTTATCTTCTTTTGGGTTTGATGGAAAAGGATTATTTTCTTGCTCTTTCTAGGGTATGATTGCCCTCCTTGTATTGGAGCTTTCCTGCTATTATCCTTTGTAGAGCTGGATTTGTGGGAAGATACTGTGCAAATTCAGTTTTGTCATGGAATATCTTAGTTTCTCCATCTATGGTAATTGAGAGTTTTGCTGGGTAAAGTAGCTTGGGCTGCCATTTATGTTCTCTTAGGGTTTGTATGATATTTGTCCAGGATCTTCTGGCTTTTATAGTATCTGGTGAGAAGTCAGGTGTAATTCTGATAGGTTTGCCTTTATATGTTATTTGGCCTTTTTCCCTAACTGCTTTTAAAATTCTTTCTTTGTTTTGTACATTTTGTGTCTTGATTATTATGTGACGGGAGGTGTTTCTTTTTTGATCTAGTCTGTTTGGCGTTCTGTAGGCTTCTTGTGTGATTATGGGCATCTCATTCCTTAGGTTAGGGAAGTTTTCCTCAATAATTTTGTTGAAGATATTTACTGGCCCTTTAAGTTGGGAATCTTCACTCTCATCTATACCTATTATCCTTAGGTTTGGTCTTCTCATTGTGTCCTGGATTTCCTGGATATTTTGAGATAACAACTTTTTGCATTTTGCATTTTCTTTGATAGTTGTGTCGATATTTTCTAAGGTATCTTCTGCACCTGAGATTCTTTCTTCTATTTCTTGTATTCTGTTGGTGATGCTTGTGTCTATGACTCCTGATTTCTTTCTTAGGTTTTCTATCTCCAGGATAGTCTCCCTTTGTGCTTTCTTTATTGTTTCCACTTCCATTTTTATGTCCTGGATGGTTTTGTTCAATTCCTTCATCTGTTTGTTTGTGTTTTCTTGTAATTCTTTAAAGGATTTTTGTGTTTCTTTGAGGACTTCATCCTGTTTTCCTGTGTTCTCCTCAAGTTTTTTGATAGTGTTATTTACTTCTTTCTTGAAGTCCTCTAGCATCATCATTAGAAGTGATTTTAGATCTGGTTCTTGTTTTCCTGGTGATATGGGGAGTTCAGGACTTTCTAATGTGGGAGAACTAGGTTCTGATACTGGCAAGTACCTTGGGTTGCTGGTGCTTGTGTTCTTGCGCTTGCCTTTCGCCATCTGGATCGCCTTTGTGCTATCAGTGCTGTCTCTGACTGGGGCCTGTCTTTCCTATTATCTAGGTTGTGTCAGAACTGTTTGGGATGAGTTTTGCTGCTTGAGTTAGAGCTGAGGCCCAAGATGTGCTCAGTGTTCAGGTGGAAACCGGAAGGGGCCTGGGCTCCGGGTCAGGAGAGGATTCCTGGGTCTCAGTGAGTCCCAGTGGGTCCCAGTGGGTCCCAGTTGCTCCCTGATTGGAGGCAAGAACTGCCACCTCCTAGCCTAAGAAATTGCTTGGCACAGAGGTCCTGTGAGCCCCGCTTCCTCTTGATTCTGCGAGATTGGGTGCAGAGCTGCCTCCCGGGATCTGTGAGTGCTCGGGCCCAGACCGGATGGAGCCCGCCCCGGGCCAGGAGCGAATTCCTGGGTCCCAGTGGGTCCTAGCTGCTCCCTGTTTGGGGGCAAGCACTGCCACCTCCTAGCCCAAGACCTTGCTTGGTACAGAGGTCCTGCGAGCCCCGCTTCCTCTGGAATCTGCGAGATTGGGTGCAGAGCTGCCTCCCGGGATCTGTGAGTGCTCGGGCCCAAACCGGATGGAGCCCGCCCCGGGCCAGGAGCGAATTCCTGGGTCCCAGTGGGTCCCGGTTGCTCCTTGTTTGGGGAGAGTGTTGCTTTTACCTTACCTGGGATGCTGCGTGAGTTCAAGCTCCTGGGAGTCCCTGTTTCTCTCGGGTTTTCTGGGGTTGAATACGGAGCTGCCGCCTGCGACCTACTCTATGCTCGGGCCCAAACCGGAAGTCAATCAAGTATTTTAATTTGCTTCGTATTTGTATTCCTGTGATAAAACACTATGAGCAAAAGTCACTTGGGGAGAAAAAGGTTTATTCTAGCTTACAGTTTACAGTTAAGCATGAAGGAAATTCAGGACATGAATTCAGGAGAGGAACCTGAGGGTAGGAGCTGAAGTAGAGACCATGGAGGAAGCTGCTGCTTTTAAAAGTATAAACACACACACACACACACAAACACACACACACACACACACACACACACAGGTGGGGGTAGGGAGTGGGAAACAGAAAGAGAAATAATATAATTACACCCTTCCCTCTTCCCTTTTTTCCCTCCAAATCATGCCATGTACCCCTCTGCTCTCTTTCATGTCTTATACACCCCAGCCAGAACCACCTGCCCAGCAGTGTCACTGCCCAGAGTGGGCTGGGCCCCCTGATATTAATCATTAATCAAGACAATATCCCAACAGACTTGCCTACAGGCCAATCTTATGGAGACATTTTCTCAATTAGGGACCTTAGATGGAATGCCCAACAGTGGGGAGAGGGAACTCATAGAGTCCACCTCCAGTAGAAAGACAGGTCATCAAGTGGAGGGATGGGGTTGCCATCCCACAGTCAAAAACTCTGACCCAGGATTGGGGTTGCAGCCCCATGGGAGGAGCAACAATACCAAATAACCAGAGCTCCCAGGGTCTGAACCACCAGCCTGGGAGCACTTAGGGAGGGACCCATGGCCCCAGCTGTATACGTAGGGGAGGATGGCATTCTCAGGCATACGTGGGTGAGGAAGTCCTTGGTCCAGTGAAGGCTGGACGCCCCAGTGTGGGGAAAATCGTGAGTGGGGAGGAGGGAGTGGGAGGGTATGGTGGGGGCACATCCTCATAGAAGCAGGAGGAGAGGGGATGGGATAGGGGGTTCCTGGGTGGGGGGAGAATAGGGAAAGGGGATTACATCTGAAATGTAAATAAAATATCTAATAAAAAATATTTGAGGCTGCACCCACTCCCAGCACCACGCACTCCTTTTCAGCTGCATTGGGTGGGCCCCTGGGAAGTGGACCTACAATAATCCCGTCATTGGGCTAACTCACAGCCATCCTAGTCCCTTGTAAATGTTCAATTTACCAACCATTTGTCAGTTTGGGGTGTAATATTGTCATAAAGGAAGGCTCCCCAATGTTAGCGGCCATATCAAGGGCGGCCTTGGTTTAGGAAAAAGCCAATTTTTGTTGTGGTGATCAAGAGGCCAAGCTCTCTAGCGAGAGAAAAGGGGGCAAAGCCAGGCATACCAGGAACCCTTCTGGAGGGCGTGGAAGTCTAGCGGTCGACCGTAGGGGGAGGCAGGGGAGCTGGCAGCTGTGTCAGTCTCCTGCGGAGTCACTTCTGGATCCTCTTCAATTTTCGGCTGATGGTAATGAACTTCAACCTACATGGCCTAAGACAGGGCTCTCACCCTCCTTTCACCCACATCGGAGTCCCTTGACGTTGCCCATCGTCGACAGCCTAAAGCCTTCGACCATCGATGTGACTCGTCTCACATCAGTGTTTTGGGGTTGTGAACTTGTCTAAAACCCCCCATAATTAGACATCCAAATTCAAAATTCACATAGTTGGGATTGATCATAAGATGCCTTCTCTAACTAAACAGAGAAGGGGGAGATGCCAGAAGCCAGGACCCTCGCCCTTACCCTCACCCCCTACCTTTCCCCACCTGCACAATGTCCTCTGAAGCTTGGCAACTGCAAGATCCTGCTTAGCAACTGCAGATAGACTCAAAGCA
>NW_021613668.1:0-1467 GCF_004785775.1 Grammomys surdaster | reverse complement strand
CCATTTTGGTCTTTTCAGGTATGCTTTCACTCTGTAGCCCAGGTGGGCCTACAGCTCAGTGTGTCAGCTAGGGTGGCTTCAAAACTGCAATCTTCCTGCCTCTGCCTAAAAACTACATACAGGCACATGCCTAGTCAATGAAAATATTTTACTCTGAAGCCAGCTTTGAATATTTTTGAAAAGCAAACAATTCTTGCAATTGTTGATCATTGGAAGCCTTAACCTCAATCCCCATCACTGTGGGAGAAGAAAGAAGGCGGAGAGATGACCTCATTTGGTTAAGTGTGTTCTGATCTTAAAAGCTTAAATCCTATCTTGAAAACTATATGCCAACTAAATGCTTCTCATTTAAGCATTTCTTTATTTCTACTTTTGATTAATCATATAATTAACAGAGCAGCAGATGTTGCCTCCATAGTCTGATACTCATCATGCTTTGTAATACCAAAATGTGTTTATTTTCTCTTTTCTTACGCTTCCTTGATTTCTACTCTTTTATTTCTTGTTTATCTGTCAAGCATATTGTCTTCAGTAACACAGTGAAGGTATACAAATACTTATAGCTTTAATGAATTGATAGCATAAATTGTAAAGTCATAACAAAATCAAGTTCACAAAGAGGTATAAGGCCAAACAGATGGACTTTGCTTGGGGAAGATCTCAAAAATAAGAAGACAGAGAAGAATACATTATATTACCACAAAAACTGATCCAAATGTCCTCATCACCAAGGAACAATATGATGCACCTACTCTTTGTAAATATGATCACAGTGGTATGTTCAATTCTTTTGTAGGATTCCAAAGCCTATTACTATCTGCTCAATCAAATTGCACCAAAAGGACAGAAAGAAGGGTAACATGGACAGATATTAACACATCAGGTTTCAAAGTAAGTATAGGTGTCTTTTCAAGTTCTAGTCTTTTACCACTGCTTGTTTCTTGTTTTCCTCCCCTTTGGTTTTGTGAGACAACCTCTTGCTGCATAGCACTATAACCTGCTATGTAGAGCATGCCTGTGTTAGACTCATACACATCCACATGCCTCTGCTTTCTCTGTATTCGATCTAAAGGTATGTCCTGCCACACTCAAATAATTTTGAATAAATTCTATCAAAACATCTATGTAATTTCATGTAGTGGTGTTAACACTTTTAAGATTATTTTTAGAAGATGTGGTATATGTAAATCACAGGAGAGAATGTACCCTTATTTATTTTGAGAACTTGTGAGTTCCATAATTTTGATGATACTGGATTTTATGAATGACATAAACATTCAAAGGGAGTATGGGGAAGTAAGCATTTCCCATGGCTTATTTCCCATGTTAGGGGTAAAGGGAGAGTCCATGCATTAAGGTATCTACCTGGCGTAACTTGTCCTCCCTCAAAATATACTTACAGACACACTCAGAGGTATGTCTCAAAGTTAATTCAAAATCAAACTGAGTTGATGGTCAAGATATACC
>NW_021613667.1:0-1775 GCF_004785775.1 Grammomys surdaster | reverse complement strand
TGGAGAGCTTAAAATAGGATCTTTGCCAAATAGCAACTCCTAGAAACATTTGAAAATTGTTTAAAATAAATAAACTCTCTCCCTCTCTCTTTTTTATTTTTAGACTTTTTATCTGTGTGTTTTTTTATTGGATATTATATGTATTTACCTTTCAATATTATCTACTTTCCGATTTTCCCTCGAAACCCTTTATCCCATACCCCCTCCTCCTAATTTTTGTGAAGGTGTGCTCCAAACATCCTCCCAGTCCCATCTCCCTGCCCTCGAATTCCCACACAGTAGGGGTTCCAAACATTTAGGGACCATGTCCCTCCACTTTCACTGAAGTCTAACAAGGTCACCCTCAATTACATATACAGGTGGAGACATGAGTCACTCCCTTTGTGCTGGAGGCTGAAGGTTTAGACTTTGGGATCTCTGGTTGTAACTTTTGATACTCCTTCTAGAAAGAACTGAAGCATCCACACTTTGGTCTTCCTTCTTCTTGAGGTTCATGTGATCTATATGTTGTGTCATAGGTATTGTGAGCTTTTGGGCTAATATCGACATATCAGTGAATGCATACCATGTATGCTCTTTTGAGAATGGGTCACCTCACTCAAGGTGATATTTTCCAGCTACATCCATTTGCCTAAGAATTTCATGAACTCATTGTTTTTAATAACTGAGTAGTACTCCATTGTATAAATGTACCACATTTTCTGCATCCCTTTTTCTGTTGAAGGGCATCTGGGTTCTTTCCAACTTCTGGCTATTATAATAAGGCTGCTATGAACATGGTGGTGCATGTGTCCCAGTTGTATGTTGAAACATCTTTTGGGTATATGCCCAGGAGTGGTATAGTTGGGTCCTCAGGTAACACTATGTTCAATTTTCTGAGATACCGCCAAACTACTTTCCATAGTGGTTTACCAGTTTACAACCCCACCAACAGTGGAGGAGTGTTCCTCTTTCTCCACATCCTCGCCAACATCTGCTGTCACCTGTGTTTTTGATCTCAGCCATTCTGACTGGTGTGAGGTGGAATCACAGTGTTGTTTTCATTTGCATTTCCCTGATGACTAGGGATGCTGAACACTTCTTTAGGTGCTTCTCAACCAATCGAGATTCCTCAGTTGATAATTCTTAGTTCAACTCTGTACTCCATTTTTTAATAGGGAGGGATATAATGATTACTTTAGGGCAGAACATTCTACAGTCTTAATGTTTTTAGCACCTTGAACAGTCTTGGTTCTCTTTGTAAATAAGGACCAAAGAGACAAAGAAGCTTCACTGATGAGGATAGGCTGATGTACTATTTTATTGGTATAAGCCATCAAAAGTAGGTTTACAATTATGTCTATTTATCAAAGTAATAGTAATGGGCTGTCTACTAGGGCCTATGAATTGTCTAGCCACAGGTCCTTGGTCACTATAACAAGGGCAGGCATGGTTGCAATTTGTGGAGGAGGTCTTAAATCCAATGACAAACTGGGTGGTGATTTCTTCAATATTTGTACAATTATTGTTCTAGTTGGCAAATCTTACAAGAGCTGTTGTTATTGTAGCTCACAGGGCTCACAGCTGGATAACAATGATGATTGCTTTTCTTGTCTGGTAGGTTGGAATTTGGTAGATAGCTTGCCAATTTCTAGCACTATGAAAGCAGTTCAGCAGGGATGCTAGGTGGATATAGATTTGATTTCTACAAAGCCAGAAAATCAAATGGAACAAGTGATTAAATTCATATGTGCTGTTTGTAATACTGGAATGTTCATAAATCTGTGCTACTCTGT
>NW_021613666.1:0-1197 GCF_004785775.1 Grammomys surdaster | reverse complement strand
AACTGTGGAATCAGCTCTGAGCATCTAAGTAAGAAGGTACCCATGTGCAGCTTGCAGGCCCTGGGCTGGTGAAAAGAAACCACCAAGGCCACACAGTGGTCAGTGACTGCACCATAAAGAGCTAGCCTTGGACAGAGGAGGTCAACCTGTTGTGGCTGTCTAAAGCTCTGAATGTCAGACCAACGCTGCAAGGACCATCTGCCATTCAGAAAAGGGCTGGTGCATGGCTTCTTATTAAGTTCCAGGATGAGCAGGCGTCAGGGTTTGTGAAGTTTGGACCTTGATGGCTGGATAAAAGTAGATGCTACAGCACAGAATCTGTAAAGATGGATTCTGCATTTATTCAATATGTGACAGAGTGAAAGGAGGCAGTCAGCAAGAGGGAATGGGCCAGGATGAAGCAAGTTGTAGGAAGCCACAGTAAGGCTGTCCAGCTGTCCTGAACTCTCCACCTTGGACAATGCTATGGGAGAGAAACTAACTCTTTAGCTCTGAGGCACATGTCCATCTACTTGTAGCATGATACATCTGTGTCCTGCCTGGAGTTCACTTCAGAATGTGATCCTGCTCTCGACCTGGCAGTCTGGACCTGATCTACACTGTGTGCCAATTTTCTCCATACTTCACCCATAGTTCAGTGGCCTGTGCAGTGTAGATTTACAAGACAACCCTTGCTAAGCTGGCTATGCATCAAAATTGGTGGCCTCGGTCTGTTCCTAGCCTGGTACATAGCCTGAGCCCTTGTGTTTCTTCTATGCAAAGCCTCTCACACGTCTGCCTCTCCAGAGCTCCATGATCACTCTCTCAGTCTCTGAGCCATCTGAGGGCATGCTCTCACCAGCTGTCACGCCACTGCAGTCCTTGGAGCTCGATCCTTGCCCAATCCTCCCGTTTGAGAGACTGGCCAAATTTCACCCCAGCTATGTTCTTTCCCTTTGTCCCACTTGAGTCACCATGAATGGAAAACATCAGACATCCTTAGTTTAAAATCAGCAGATGACACAACTGCTGCACACAGAATCTACCAACATAAAAACTCATCAACCATTCTATGTTGGAAACCTTCCAGTGGCAGAACCTGCCACCAGATCTTACAGTTCCAGGTCTACATCCTGCCTCCCCTCACTCTCCATCTCACTGTCAAAAATGTCATTCCTTCCTCCTTCATCCCCTCTTCCTTTCTAAGACCTGCGAGGC
>NW_021613665.1:0-9881 GCF_004785775.1 Grammomys surdaster | reverse complement strand
TATGGTTGGGCCTGGCTTTGTGAGTGTATCTATTTTTTTTCATTAATATTTATGGTAGCCGGTTAGCTGTGCCTTCTGTGGTATTGGACAGGCATATCAGTCCTCGGCTCCATAAGGGAACTGGGTCTGGGGCATTCCCTTTACGGGTATGAGGGTCCTTCCCCATATCTGTGGCAAAGTTTTGTTGGTCTTGGTGGTGCCCGAGGTCACCAACATGGTCAGCAAGAGATTTGCCATGAGCTTTCAGCTTAAGAGAGAGAAAAGTGAACAAGGCATGATGGAGAGTATTTCTGGGGGGCTCCTTCTGAGGGGGTACCGTTCCCCCTCTTTTATTTTTAAAGCCAATTTTTCAGAGTTCTTGTAAAATCAGGGCTGAAGCGCCAACAGTTGCTCCTTCTACACTCAGAGAGTCATGAAGACCTTATTTAAGGATATATAAATCTATATTTATAATCTTTTGTCAAAGGACTTTTATAGCACCACTGACAATTAATCAGACTATATGATATATCGATTGGAAATAGCTTTTTCTACTTTTTGTGAGATTACCTCTCTTCTGTCAATTAACTGTTGAGGAAGTTAGGGTTTACCTCTCTCTTGAGAATATTGATCAGAGATTTAAGTTCTTTTGTGGAGAGCTTAAAATAGGATCTTAGCCAATTTGCAACTCCCAGAAACTTTTGAAATTAATTTAAGATAAGTAAACTCCCTTTTTTAAAAAAATCCTTTATCTGTGTGGGTTTTTTATTGGGTATTATACGTATTTACCTTTCAATGTTATCTCCTTTCTCATTCTCCCCCAAGATCCTTTATCCCATACCCACTCCTCCTAATTTTTGTGATGGTGTGCTCCAAACATCCTCCCAGTCCCATCTCCCTGCTCTCGAATTCCCACACAGTAGGGAATCCAAACTTTCGGGGACCTTGGCCCTCCACTTTCACTGAAGTCTAACAAGGACACCCTCAATTCCCTATACAGGTGTGTGAGTCCCTCCCTTTGTGTTCTCTGGTTTAGACTTTGGGAGTTCTGGTTGAAACTTTTGATACTCCTTCTAGAAAGGACCAACGAATTCATACTTTGGTCTTCCTTCTTCTATGTGAGTTTTATGTGGTCTGTATGTAGGTTCTTAGACATTGTGAGCTTTTGGTCTAATATCCACTTATCAGTGAGTGCATACCAAGTATGTTCTTTTGAGATTGGGTCATCTCACTCAAGATGATATTTTCCAGCTCCATCCATTTGCCTAGGAATTTTGTGAACTGATTGTTCTTAATAGCTGAGTAGTATTCCATTGTATAAATGTACCACATTTTCTGCATCCATTCTTCTGTCGAAGGGCATCTGGGTTCTTTCCAACTTCTGGCTATTATAAATAAGGCTGCTATGAACATGGTGGAGCATGTGTCCCTGTTGTATGGTGAAACTTCTTTTGGGTATATGCCCAGGAGTGGTATAGCTGGGTCCCCAGGTAACACTATGTTCAATTTTCTGAGATATCGCCATACTGCCTTCCATAGTGGTTGTACCAGTTTACAATCCCACCAACAGTGGAGGAGTGTTCCTCTTTCTCCACATCCTCGCCAACATGTGCTGTCACCTGTGTTTTTGATCTTAGCCATTCTGACTGGTGTAAGGTGGAATCTCAGTGTTGTTTTCATTTGCATTTCCCTGATGACTAGTGATCCTGAACACTTCTTTAGGTGCTTCTCAACCATTCGAACTTCCTCAGTTGAGAATTCTTTGTTCAGCTCTGTGCTCCATTTTTTAATAGGGTTCTTTGATTGTCTAGAGTCTAATTTCTTCAGTTCTTTGTATACCTTGGATATTAGCCCTTTATCAGATGTAGGGTTGGTGAAGATCTTTTCCCAATCTGTTGGTTGCCGCTCTGTCCTATTGACTGTGTCCTTTGCTTTACAGAAGCTTTGCAGCTTTATGAGGTCCCATTTGTCAATTTTTGTTCTTAGAGCACAGGCCATTGGTGTTCTGTTCAGGAACTTTTTCCCTGTGCCTATGTATTCCAGGCTTTTTCCCAGTTTCTCTTCTATTAGTTTCAGTGTGGCTGGTTTTAGGTGGAGGTCCTTAATCCATTTGGAATTGAGCTTTGTACAAGGAGATAAGTATGGATCAATTTGCTTTTTTCTACATGCTGATAACCAGTTGGACCAGCACCATTTGTTGAAAATGCTATCTTTTTTCCATTCGATGGTTTTAGCCCCTTTGTCAAAGATCAAGTGACCATAGGTATGGGGGTTCATTTCTGGGTCTTCTATTCTATTCCACTGATCCTCCTGCCTGTCTCTGTTCCAATACCATGCAGTTTTTATCACTATCGCTTTGTAGTACAGCTTGAAGTCAGGGATGGTGATTCCTCCAGAAGTTCTTTTATTGCTGAGAGTAGTTTTCGCAATCCTGGGTTTTTTGTTATTCCAAATAAATTTTAAGATTGCTCTTTCTATCTCTGAGAAGAATTGAGTGGGAATTTTGATGGGGATTGCATTAAATCTGTAGATGGCTTTTGGCAAAATAGCCATTTTTACTATATTAATCCTTCCAATCCATGAGCATGGGAGATCTTTCCATCTTCTAAGATCTGCTTCGATTTCTTTCTTCAGGGGAATGAAGTTCTTGTCATACAGGTCTTTTACTTGCTTGGTTAGGTTCACACCTAGGTATTTTATATTATCTGTGACTATTTTGAAGGGTGTCATTTCCATGATTTCTTTCTCAGCCAGTTTATCTTTTGAGTAGAGGAAGGCTACTGATTTGCTTGAGTTAATTTTATATCCAGCCACTTTGCTAAAGTTGTTTATCAGGTTTAGGAGTTCTCTGGTGGAAGTTTTGGGGTCACTTAAGTACACTATCATATCATCTGCAAATAGTGAGATTTTGACTTCTTCCTTTCCAATTTGTATCCCTTTGACCTCCTTGTGTTGTCTAATTGCTCTGGCTAGGACTTCCAATACTATATTAAATAAGTAGGGGGAGAGTGGGCAGCCTTGCCTAGTCCCTGATCTTAGTGGGATTGCTTCAAGTTTCTCTCCATTTAGTTTAATGCTGGCTACTGGTTTGCTGTATATTGCTTTTACTATGTTTAGGTATGGACCTTGAATTCCTGACCTTTCCAAGACTTTTATCATGAAGGGGTGTTGAATTTTGTCAAATGCTTTCTCAGCATCTAGTGAGATGATCATGTGGTTTTTTTCTTTGAGTTTGTTTATATAATGGATTACATTGATGGATTTCCGAATATTGAACCAACCCTGCATTCCTGGGATGAAGCCAACTTGATCATGATGGATAATTGTTTTGATGTGTTCTTGGATTCGGTTCGCTAGAATTTTATTGAGTAATTTTGAATCAATGTTCATAAGAGAGATCGGCCTGAAGTTCTCTTTCTTTGTTGGGTCTTTGTGTGGCTTAGGTATGAGTGTAATTGTGGCTTCAAAGAATGAGTTGGGTAATGTACCTTCTGTTTCTATTTTGTGGAATAGTTTAAAAAGAATTGGAATTAGGTCTTCCTTGAAGGTCTGATAGAATTCTGCACTAAAACCGTCTGGTCCTGGGCTTTTCTTTGTAGGGAGACTTTTAATGGCTGCTTCTATTTCTTTTGGGGTTATGGGATTGTTTAGATGGTTTATCTGGTCCTGATTTAACATTGGTAACTGGTATTTGTCTAGGAAATTGTCCATTTCATCCAAATTTTCCAATTTTGTTGAATATAGGCTTTTGTAGTAGGATCTGATGATTTTTTTAATTTCCTCAGTTTCTGTTGTTATGTCACCCTTTTCATTTCTGATTTTATTAATTTGGATACTGTCTCTCTGCCCTCTGATTAGTCTAGCTAAGGGTTTATCTATCTTGTTGATTTTCTCAAAGAACCAGCTCCTAGTTTTATTGATTCTTTGGATAGTTCTTTTTGTTTCTATTTGGTTGATTTCAGCCCTGAGTTTGATTATTTCCTGCCGTCTACTCCTCTTGGGTGTATTAGCTTCTTTTTGTTCTAGGTCTTTCAGGTGCTCTGTCACGCTGTTAGTGTATGCTCCCTCCAGTTTCTTTTTGTAGGCACTTAGAGCTATGAATTTTCCTCTTAGCACTGCTTTCATTGTATCCCATAGATTTTGGTATGATGTGTCATCATTTTCATTAAATTCTAAAAAGTTTTTAATTTCCTTCTTTATTTCTTCCCTTACCTGATTATCAAGGAGTAGGGTGTTGTTCAATTTCCATATGAATGTGGGCTTTCCATTCTCTTTGTCATTTTTGAAGACCAGCCTTAGACCATGGTGATCTGACAGGATGCAGGGAATTATTTCAATTTTCTTATATCTGTTGAGGCCTGTCTTGTGCCCAATTATATGGTCTATTTTGGAGAAGGTACCATGAGGTGCTGAGAAAAAGGTATATTCTTTTGCTTTAGGGTGGAATGTTCTATAGATATCTGTTAAGTCCATTTGGTTCATAACTTCTGTGAGTTTTACTGTATCTCTATTTAGTTTCTGTTTCCATGATTTATCCATTGCTGAGAGTGGGGTGTTGAAGTCTCCCACTATTATTATGTGAGGTGCAATGTGTGTTTTGAGCTTTAGTAAGGTTTCTTTTATGTAAGTCGACGCTCTTGTATTTGGCGCATAGATATTCAGAATTGAGAGTTCATGTTGGTTGACTTTTCCTTTGACAAGTATGAAATGCCCTTCCTTATCCTTTTTGATAGTTTTAAGTTGAAAGTCGATTTTATTCGATATTAGGATGGCTACTCCCGCTTGTTTCTTAGGACCATTTGCTTGAAAAATTGTTTTCCAACCTTTTACTCTAAGGTAGTGTCTGTCTTTGTCACTGAGGTGGGTTTCCTGTAAGCAGCAAAAAGCTGGGTCCTGTTTGCGTATCCAGTCCGTTAGCCTATGCCTTTTTATTGGGGAATTGAGTCCATTGATGTTAAGAGATATTAAGGAGAGGGTGTTGTTGCTTCCTGTCATTTTTGCTAATAATGGAGACATCGTTTGTGTGGTTATCTTCTTTTGGGTTTGATGGAAAAGGATTATTTTCTTGCTCTTTCTAGGGTATGATTGCCCTCCTTGTATTGGATCTTTCCTGCTATTATCCTTTGTAGAGCTGGATTTGTGGGAAGATACTGTGCAAATTCAGTTTTGTCATGGAATATCTTAGTTTCTCCATCTATGGTAATTGAGAGTTTTGCTGGGTAAAGTAGCTTGGGCTGGCATTTATGTTCTCTTAGGGTTTGTATGATATTTGTCCAGGATCTTCTGGCTTTTATAGTATCTGGTGAGAAGTCAGGTGTAATTCTGATAGGTTTGCCTTTATATGTTATTTGGCCTTTTTCCCTAACTGCTTTTAAAATTCTGTCTTTGTTTTGTACATTTTGTGTCTTGATTATTATGTGACGGGAGGTGTTTCTTTTTTGATCTAGTCTGTTTGGCGTTCTGTAGGCTTCTTGTGTGATTATGGGCATCTCATTCCTTAGGTTAGGGAAGTTTTCCTCAATAATTTTGTTGAAGATATTTACTGGCCCTTTAAGTTGGGAATCTTCACTCTCATCTATACCTATTATCCTTAGGTTTGGTCTTCTCATTGTGTCCTGGATTTCCTGGATATTTTGAGATAACAACTTTTTGCATTTTGCATTTTCTTTGATAGTTGTGTCGATATTTTCTAAGGTATCTTCTGCACCTGAGATTCTTTCTTCTATTTCTTGTATTCTGTTGGTGATGCTTGTGTCTATGACTCCTGATTTCTTTCTTAGGTTTTCTATCTCCAGGATAGTCTCCCTTTGTGCTTTCTTTATTGTTTCCACTTCCATTTTTATGTCCTGGATGGTTTTGTTCAATTCCTTCATCTGTTTGTTTGTGTTTTCTTGTAATTCTTTAAAGGATTTTTGTGTTTCTTTAAGGACTTCACCCTGTTTTCCTGTGTTCTCCTCAAGTTTTTTGATAGTGTTATTTACTTCTTTCTTGAAGTCCTCTAGCATCATCATTAGAAGTGATTTTAGATCTGGTTCTTGTTTTCCTGGTGATATGGGGAGTTCAGGACTTTCTAATGTGGGAGAACTAGGTTCTGATACTGGCAAGTACCTTGGGTTGCTGGTGCTTGTGTTCTTGCGCTTGCCTTTCGCCATCTGGATCGCCTTTGTGCTATCAGTGCTGTCTCTGACAGGGGCCTGTCTTTCCTATTATCTAGGTTGTGTCAGAACTGTTTGGGATGAGTTTTGCTGCTTGAGTTAGAGCTGAGGCCCAAGATGTGCTCAGTGTTCAGGTGGAAACCGGAAGGGGCCTGGGCTCCGGGTCAGGAGAGGATTCCTGGGTCTCAGTGAGTCCCAGTGGGTCCCAGTGGGTCCCAGTTGCTCCCTGATTGGAGGCAAGAACTGCCACCTCCTAGCCTAAGAAATTGCTTGGCACAGAGGTCCTGTGAGCCCCGCTTCCTCTTGATTCTGCGAGATTGGGTGCAGAGCTGCCTCCCGGGATCTGTGAGTGCTCGGGCCCAGACCGGATGGAGCCTGCCCCGGGCCAGGAGCGAATTCCTGGGTCCCAGTGGGTCCTAGCTGCTCCCTGTTTGGGGGCAAGCACTGCCACCTCCTAGCCCAAGACCTTGCTTGGTACAGAGGTCCTGCGAGCCCCGCTTCCTCTGGAATCTGCGAGATTGGGTGCAGAGCTGCCTCCCGGGATCTGTGAGTGCTCGGGCCCAAACCGGATGGAGCCCGCCCCGGGCCAGGAGCGAATTCCTGGGTCCCAGTGGGTCCCGGTTGCTCCTTGTTTGGGGAGAGTGTTGCTTTTACCTTACCTGGGATGCTGCGTGAGTTCAAGCTCCTGGGAGTCCCTGTTTCTCTCGGTTTTCTGGGGTTGAGTACGGAGCTGCCGCCTGCGACCTACTCTATGCTCGGGCCCAAACCGGAAGTCCCCTGCCCTTCATTTTCTATTGCTACCGGCAGTGTAGACAAAGTGGCTGTAACTCTAATGTTCACCTGACAAATGAGAGTGCATTAAATACTAAAATCACATGGGAGAAAGAATTGGGCAGATTGACAGTGCCTAAACTGTAATTACATGCTGTTTTGTAAGGGATACAGCACTGATTGTGAGAGTATAATCCTTTATAAGTGTACAATCCTCTAACCATTGCTTTGTCTTTGTTCATATAGCTCAGGGTCCTCCTGAGGCATGCAGGTTGTCATCTACTAATGAGAAGTTAGGTTATTTAATAATTTAGGCCACCGTGAATCTAAATGGAACAAGCATGAGAATTCTGATACTTCTTTAAGTTACTTTCAAGTGCCTGGAAAATATGCTGAAGACATTTCTGGGATTCATAGCAACTGTGTCATTTCGTGAGAACTCTGTATACTGTAGACAGACATAAACATGGTAGAATAAGAGTGTATAAAGAAAGGACTGGATAGATGGCTCAGTGGTTAAGAGCACTGACTGCTCTTCCAGAGGTCCTGAGTTCAGTTCCCAGAAACCACATGGTGGCTCACAACCATCTGTAATGAGATCTGATGCTCTCATGTAGTGTTTCTGAAGACAGCCACAGTGTACTCACATACATAAAAATAAATAAATAAATAAATAAATAAATAAATAAATAAATAAATAAATAGACATTAAAATCAATAAATAAATTGTTCAAAAAAGAATCCATAGAGAACATGGTTTCCTGTTTTTTTTTTTTTTTTTGTGGTAGGTAATGATGTTATATGGATGTAGTTAATATTTCCAAATGCATCAGATACATACAATAAATATGTGCAATTTTACCTCAAGTATAACACTTTTTCACCACCATGCACACCTAGGAAATCTCTGCATCTCTGCAACTCCTTTTCTACCCTGAATCATGCCAAGGTACATGGTGTTAGTGGAAAGGTGAAAGGATTCTGATCAAGTATTACCAATGGATGATGCCCATCAACTTCTTTACACCACTTTCAAAATTATTTATAAAAGTTGTCACACAAAACTGAATGAGAAATGAATTCAAACCTTCTAGAAACCAGACCGTCAGTTTTCCAGTATGTCTTCCTTCTCCACAGCAAAGCAATGCTTGTGTGTGCACAGTGGAAAGTGATATTATAAGATTTTCACTGCCAGGGCTTCAGTGTCTTGCTGTCACATCTCATCCCATCCACCCTTTCACCCACTCATCCAGCGAATCCACACTCAGGTTGGGTAAAAGGCTAAGGGCCTCTGCCCAAGTCAACACATGGACCAACTGAACCACAGTCTCACCCACAGGCTATTTCAATCCAATCAGATTAGGACTCAGCAGACCTCCTGGCCTGGGGACAGTGCCCCCCATACTCACCATGACATGGCTTGTGGTCTCCCTTGCTGCTCTCTACAGCTCTATCAGGACAGTCCTGGAAAGAACCTGCAAGCTACCTCCCACTGGTGCTCCTGATTGCCAGGCCTACCCAGAGCCCCTTGTTAGCTTAGAAAACCAAGCTGGGCCTTAGGACAGAAGTAGCTCCTCTACTAGGGCATCAGAGATCAAAACACTCAGACAGCTGAGCCCTTCCAAGTTCTGCCCTTCCACCCTAGGGACAGACAGAGCCCTACTCTGGGATACTTGTATTTTAGTAGAACTTTCCACTCTCCCAGAGTACTTCCTGTTACTCTTCCAAGGCACAGAGTCCTTTGTATGCATATTACATTACATACTCAATATACAGTGGAGCCTTCTCTACCTGGTAGCTGGGAAGTCCTGTAGCCAAACTTCTGCCAAATCAAACAGTAAACACAATTAAAGCAAAATGTGGCCATTAATTTGAAAGCAAGAAGTGGTCAATGAGAGGTGAGTGAAAAGGGAAATGAAAAGGCATGGGTGGACAGTCGTGGTGCACGCCTTTATTCCCAGCACTTGGGAGGCAGAGGCAGGTGGATTTCTGAGTTTGAGGCCAGCCTGGTCTACAGAGTGAGTTCCAAGACAGCCAGGGTTACACAGAGAAACCCTGTCTCAAAAAACAAACAAACAAAAACAAACAAACAAACAAAAGAAATGAAAAGGCATGGCTTCTCCTTGTTATGGTGTAGTAGACATTTCATTATAGATAAATGGGAAAGCATAGCAAGACATAGGGGCATCTTGGAAATTTCAGATTGGCCATGATCCAAGCCAAGTAAGGAGAGAGTAGAGGGTAGAGGATAGAGAGTAGAATCAGGTCATGAGGTCAGTGTTCTAGACAAGGTACTGAGGTGTATATTTTACATATTATAGCAGACCTGGCCTCCAGGTATTCCCAGCACCCCTCAGTCCATATCTGGCATAACTTGCCCCAAACCTGAACTTTCCAGCCTATGGGCTGGGATGACTTCTCATGGAGGCTCTTTCCTATACAATCCAGTCATTTGGGTCTCCTCTTGCTCTTTTCCTTCCCTTCTCTGTCTGTGCATACACCCTTTCAGTCTTTCTCTTCCCCTCAAGCCACCCCTCCCAAAGTGACTTCCCCAATAAACCTGCATTTAATGTAATCTAATCTGAATTCAACTTGATTATTTGAAAGGCAAAGGAATAACCTATCACCAGTGAAGAGAAATAGCCTATCATTCAGGAGGGTAAATGATAGATAAAAAACACCAGTGAACAAAATATTTGTATTACATAAGGAAAGGCAGTTGAGAGACAGACCAACCCCTGGGCTAGAGGGCAATTCTACCAGGCACACCTTGTAACAGGTAGGAATTGAGGAATGTCATGCAGGACTGACAGGCACTTCTGCTTTTCTTTGGTAGAAAGGCACCTCAGCCATTTGTCCCAGGGTTTGAGACTTAGCAGCAAGAAGAAATGAGAAGGTTCAAATGATTAATGATAATCTCAAAAATTACTTAAAAAGTTTGAACAGGCTTTATGGTTCAATATTGTTCAAGAACAA
>NW_021613664.1:0-1743 GCF_004785775.1 Grammomys surdaster | reverse complement strand
CAATTATCCATCATGATCAAGTAGGCTTTATCCCAGGAATGCAGGGTTGGTTCAATATACAGAAATCCATCAATGTAATCCACTATATAAAAAAACTCAAAGAAAAAAACCACATGATCATATCACTAGATGCTGAGAAAGCATTTGACAAAATTCAACACTCCTTCATGATAAAAGTCTTGGGAAGATCAGGAATTCAAGGTCCATACCTATACATAGTACAAGCAATATACAGCAAATCAGTAGCCAGCATCAAACTAAATGGAGAGAAACTTGAAGCAATCCCACTAAAATCAGGGACTAGGCAAGGCTGCCCACTTTCCCCATACTTATTTAATATAGTATTGGAAGTCCTAGCCAGAACAATTAGGCAACACAAAGAGGTCAAAGGGATACAAATTGGAAATTAAGAAGTCAAAATCTCACTATTTACAGATGATATGATAGTATATTTAAGTGACCCCAAAACTTCCACCAGAGAACTCCTAAACCTGATAAACAACTTTAGCAAATTGGCTAGATATAAAATTAAGTCCCTCAAATCAGTAGCCTTCCTCTACTCAAAAGATAAACTGGCTGAGAAAGAAATTATGGAAATGACACCCTTCAAAATAGTCACAGATAATATAAAATACCTTGGTAGGAACCTAACCAAGCAAGTAAAAGACCTGAATGACAAGAACTTTAAGCCCCTGAAGAAAGTAATCGAAGCAGATCTCAGAAAATGGAAAGATCTCCCATGCTCATGGATTGGAAGGGTTAATATAGTAAAAATGGCTATTTTGCCAAAAGCCATCTACAGATTTAATGCAATCCCCATTAAAATTCCCACTCAATTCTTCACAGAGATAGAAAGAGCAATCTTAAAATTCATTTGGAATAACAAAAAATCCAGGATAGTGAAAACAACTCTCAGCAATAAAAGAACTTCTGGAGGAATCACCAACCCTGACTTCAGGCTGTACTACAAAGCAATAGTGATAAAAACTGCATGGTATTGGAACAGAGACAGGCAGGAGGATCAGTGGAATAGAATAGAAGACCCAGAAATGAACCCCCATACCTATGGTCACTTGATCTTTGACAAAGGAGCTAAAACCATCCAGTGGATAAAAGACAGCATTTTCAACAAATGGTGCTGGTCCAACTGGAGGTCAGCATGTAGAAAAATGCAAATTGATCCACACTTATCTCCTTGTACAAAGCTCAATTCCAAGTGGATCAAGGACCTCCACCTAAAACCAGCCACACTGAAACTAATAGAAGAGAAACTGGGAGAAAGCCTGGAACACATGGGCACAGGAGAAAAGTTCCTGAACAGAACACCAATGGCCTGTGCTCTAAGACCAAGAATTGACAAATGGGACCGCATAAAACTGCAAAGCTTCTGTAAAGCAAAGGACACAGTCAATAGGACAAAGCGGCAACCAACAGATAGGGAAAAGATCTTCACCAACCCTACATCTGATAAAGGGCTAATATTCAAGGTATACAAAGAACTGAAGAAATTAGACTCTAGACAATCAAAGAACCCTATTAAAAAATGGTGCACTGAGCTGAACAAAGAATTCTCAACTGAGGAAGCTTGAATGGTTGAGAAGCACCTAAAGAATTGTTCAGCATCTCTAGACATCAGGGAAATGCAAATGAAAACAACACTGAGATTCCACCTCACACCAGTCAGAATGGCTAAGATCAAAAACACAGGTGACAGCAGATGTTGGCTAGGATGTGGAGAAAGAG
>NW_021613663.1:0-4625 GCF_004785775.1 Grammomys surdaster | reverse complement strand
ATTTGATTTGTAAAGAAATGTGATTTAAAACAGTATTTCCTGATGAAATTGAACATTACTTGGCAAGTAATTCATAAAATTGAAAACACGGTGTAAAAAATCAAACGAAAGAGATATGAAACAAATTTATGAAAAAGGAGAAATTTGCACTTAAAATCATAAACAATAGAAAATTGATAAGGAGAACATTGAATTTGTATAGGAATATGATTTAAAACAGTTTTTCCTGACAAAATTGAACATTTACTTGGCAAAAAATTCATAAAATTGAAAACACTGTGGAAAAATCTAGTGAAAAATTCAGGAAAAATAGTGAAATCTTGAAGAAATATTACACAGTCAATAATAAACTGTAATCAAATGGAAGAGAAATCAAAGAAAATTATGAAAAGGTGAAATTTGTATTGAAAATTATGAAAAATAGAAAATTGATAAGGATACCATTTGATTTGTAAAGGAATGTGATTTAAAACAATTTCTCCTGATAATATTGAACATTTACTTGGCCAAAAATTCATAAAATTTAAAATACTGTGGAAAAATCAAACAAAAGAGATATCAAACAAATTTATGAAAAAGGAGAAATTTGTTGAAAACCATAAAAAATAGATAATTGATATGGAGACCATTTGATTTGTAAAGAATGTGATTTAAAACAGTTTCTCCTGATAAAACTGAACATGTACTTGCCAAAAAATTCATCAAATTGAAAACACTGTGGAAAAATCAAACAAAAGAGATATCAAAGAACTTTATGAAAAATGAGTAATGTCATTTAAAATTCATAAAAAATAGAAAATTGATAAGGAGATCATTTGATTTGTAAAGGAATGTGATTTAAAAAAATTTTTACTTATAAAATAAAACATTTACTTGGCAAGAAATACATAAAATTGAAAAAACAGTGGAAAAATCAAACAAAAGAGATATCAAAGAAATTTATGAAAAAGGAGAAATTTGCACTTAAAATTCATAGAAATAGAAAATTGATAAGGAGAACATTTGATTTGTAACGGAATGTGATTTAAAGCAGTTTTTTCTGATAAAATTGAACATTTACTTGGCAAAAAATTCATAAAATTCAAAACACTCTGGGAAAATCTAGTGAAAAATTCAGGAAAAGTAGCGAAAACTTGAAGAAAAATTACAAAGCCAATAATGAAGTACAATCAAACAGAAGAGAAATCAAAGAACTATTTACTATTATCCAAGAATCGTGAATATTGTTTATTCCTGTACATTTATTACTGATTTACTATTATCTATGACTGATGACTATTTTTTTTGTTGTTGTTTAGGTTTTTTTTGGTTTTTGTTTTTGTTTTTTGGATGCTGTAAAATGTATATATATTAGAATACACACACACACACACACACTCTCACACACTCACATATATATTCTTGTTTCACCACTTCACCCACTGGCCTCCAACCACTCCACCTTGCCATTCTCTCTTTTCTTCTCTTTTCTTCTTTGTGTTTCTTTCTTGTGTCCTCCCACTAAGAGCTGGAACTCATGATCATCCTCCTGTCTCAGTCTCTCAAGTGCTGGATTACAGTGGCTTTGCCTTGTCTGTCCTGGGAACTTACTCTGTATACTAGGCTGGCTTTGAACTCACGGGGAAGATCCAGCCTGCCCCTGCATGCCTCCAATCCCAGCACTCAGTAAGCAGAGGCAGGTAAATCTTTAAGTTTGAGGCCAGCCTTGTCTGCAATGTGGGTTCCAGGACAGCTAGTCCTACACAGAGAATCCCTACCTTGAAAAAAAATTTTAAAGGTTTTTCTCCCTCTTTTAGTAGAATCGTCTCAACGCCATTTATTTTGGCCGATCCTTTTTCCAGCGACTAGTAACGCCATTCCCATTATAAAACGAGTTCCCTTGAGTTTGTGTTCAGTTCGGCCTAACAATCGTTATTTTCATCCAAGCGGAGATGCTTTTCTCCGAGCCTCTTTCTGGACTACCTTTCCCTTGCTCTTCAGTTCGCAGCTCGGCAGACAGCTCTCTCATATCTCCATTGTCTCTAGGCCCTTTGCGCTCCTCCACTCTGAAGGGCCTGTAGAACCCAGGGTCATTAGAATCTCGCCGATGCTAGACTGTTGCTAGGGCGGTTGTCATGGAGACTTCTGAGAGGACCAACCTTCCGCATCCTAGTGAGGGAATAAAGTTGGCGCCAGCGTCACCCGGGGGTGCGTCACTGGACTGCTGACTACTGATACTTCAGCTTTATTTATTTCTTTTATCCATGGACTAATACTGACGACTATTGATTATTCATGTTCATTTATCTGATTTACTATTATCGACGAAAGGTGAATAGTGATTATTCAGGTTCATTATTTCTGACTTACTATTATCTATGACTGATGACTATTGATACTTCAGTTTTATTTATTTCTGATTTCCCATGAACTATGACTGATGACTATTGATAATTCATGTTCATTTATTTCTGAGTTCCTATTATCTATGACAGATGACTATTGATATTTAAGCTTTATGTATTTCTGATTTCCTATTAACTATGACATATGACTTTTGGTTATTCATGTTCATTTATTTCTCCTTTACTATTATCCACGAACCATGAATATTAATTATTCATGTTCATTTACTTCTGAATTACTCTTATTTATGACTCATGTCTTTTGACATTTCAGCTTTATTAATTTCTGATTTCCCATGACCTATGACTGATTACTATTGATTGTTCAAGTTCATTTATTTCTGATCTACTATTATCCACGAATGGTGAATATTGATTATGCATGCTCATTTATCTCTGACTTACTATTATCTATGACTGATGACTATTGATATTTCAGCTTTATTTATTTCTGATTTCCTATAAACTATGACTTATGACTATTTATTATTCATGTTCATTTTTTCATCTTTACCATTATCCACAAATGCTGAATATTGATTATTCATGTTCATATATTTCTGACTTACTATTGTTTATGACTGATGACTATTGATATTTCAACTTTATTTTTTCTAGTTTACAATTAGCTATGACTCATGACTAATGATTATTCATATTCATTTATATCTGATTTACTATTATCCATGATAGTGAATATTGATTATTCCTGTTGATTTATTTCTGACCTACTCTTATCTATGACTGATGTCTATTGATATTTCATCTTTATTTATTTCTGATTTCCTATTAGTTATGACTGATGACTATTGATTATTTATGATCATTTTTTTCAGATTTACCATTAACCACGAATGGTGAATATCGATTATTCATGTTCATTTATTTCTGGTTAAATATTATCAACAATGGTGATTATTCTTTATTCATTTTCATTTATTTCTGACTTACTATTATCTATCACTAATGAATATTGATATTTCAGCTTTGTTTATTTCTGATTTCCTATTAACTATGACTGATGAATATTGATTATTCAGGTAATTTTTTTCAGATTTACCATTATCCACGAAGGGTGAATATTCATTATTCATGTTCATTTATTTCTGATGTATTATTATCAACGATTGGTGATTGTTGATTATTCATGTTCATTTATTTCTGACTTACTATTATCTATGACTGATGACTATTGACATTTCAGCTTTATTTATTTCTGATATCCAATTAACTTTGACTGATGACTATTGGTTATTCATGTTCATTTATTTCTGATTTACTCTTATCCACAAATCGTGAATATTGATTATTTATGTTCATTTATTTCTGACTTACAACTATTTATGATTACTTTTTATAAATCAGCTTTATTTATTTCTGGTTTCCCATGAACTCTGACTTATGACTATTGTTTATTCATGTTCATTTTTTCCGATTAACTATAATCCATGAATGGTGAATATTGATTATTACTGTTCATTTATTTCTGACTTACTATTATCTATGACTGATGACTATTGATATTTTAGTTTCATATATTTCTGATTTACTATTAAGTATGACTGATGACTGTTGATTATTCATGTTCAATTATTTCTGATTAACTGCTATCCACGAATTCTGAATATTGATTATTCATGTTTATTTATTTATGACTTACTATTATCCATGACTGATGACTATTGATATTACAGCTTTTTTTTGGTTTAGTATTAACTCTGCCTGATGACTATTGATTATTCATGTTCAATTATATCTGATTTCCTATTATCAACGAATGGTGAATCTTAATTTTTCCTTTTCATTTATTTCTCACTTAATATTATCTATGACTGATGAATATTGATATTTCAGCTTTGTTTATTTTTGATTTCCTATTAACAATGACTGATGAATATTCATTATTCAGGTTTTTTTTTTCAGATTTACCATTATCCACGAAGGGTGAATATTGATTATTCATGTTTTTTTATTTCTGACTTATTATCTATGACTGATGAATATTGTTATTTCAACTTTATTTTTTCTGGTTTATAATTAACTATGAATCATGACAATTGATTACTCATGTTCATTTATATCTGATTTACTATTATCCACGAATGCTGAATATTCATTATCCCTGTTCTTTTATTTCTGACTTACACTTATCTATGACTGATGACTATTGATATTTCAGCTTTATTTATTTCTGACTTCCTATTAATCATGACTTATGACTATTGATTATTCATGTTCATT
>NW_021613662.1:0-1506 GCF_004785775.1 Grammomys surdaster | reverse complement strand
GCTTTGTAGTACAGCTTGAAGTCAGGGATGGTGATTCCTCCAGAAGTTCTTTTATTGCTGAGAGTAGTTTTCGCAATCCTGGGTTTTTTGTTATTCCAAATAAATTTTAAGATTGCTCTTTCTATCTCTGAGAAGAATTGAGTGGGAATTTTGATGGGGATTGCATTAAATCTGTAGACGGCTTTTGGCAAAATAGCCATTTTTACTATATTAATCCTTCCAATCCATGAGCATGGGAGATCTTTCCATCTTCTGAGATCAGCTTCGATTTCTTTCTTCAGGGGAATGAAGTTCTTGTCATACAGGTCTTTTACTTGCTTGGTGAGGTTCACACCAAGGTATTTTATATTATCTGTGACTATTTTGAAGGGTGTCATTTCCATAATTTCTTTCTCAGCCAGTTTATCTTTTTAGTAGAGGAAGGCTACTGATTTGCTTGAATTAATTTTATATCCAGCCACTTTGCTAAAGTTGTTTATCAGGTTTAGGAGTTCTCTGGTGGAAGTTTTGGGGTCACTTAAGTACACTACCATATCATCTGCAAATAGTGATATTTTGACTTCTTCCTTTCCAATTTGTATCCCTTTGACCTCCTTGTGTTGCCTAATTGCTCTGGCTAGGACTTCCAATACTATATTAAATAAGTAGGGGGAGAGTGGGCAGCCTTGCCTAGTCCCTGATCTTAGTGGGATTGCTTCAAGTTTCTCTCCATTTAGTTTAATGCTGGCTACTGGTTTGCTGTATATTGCTTTCACTATGTTTAGGTATGGACCTTGAATTCCTGACCTTTCCAAGACTTTTATCATGAAGGGGTGTTGAATTTTGTCAAATGCTTTCTCAGCATCTAGTGAGATGATCATGTGGTTTTTTTCTTTGAGTTTGTTTATATAATGGATTACATTGATGGATTTCCGAATATTGAACCAACCCTGCATTCCTGGGATGAAGCCAACTTGATCGTGATGGATAATTGTTTTGATGTGTTCTTGGATTCGGTTCGCTAGAATTTTATTGAGTAATTTTGCATCAATGTTCATAAGAGAGATCGGCCTGAAGTTCTCTTTCTTTGTTGGGTCTTTGTGTGGTTTAGGTATGAGTGTAATTGTGGCTTCAAAGAATGAGTTGGGTATTGTCCCTTCTGTTTCTATTTTGTGGAATAGTTTGAAAAGAATTGGAATTAGGTCTTCCTTGAAGGTCTGATAGAATTCTGCACTAAAACCGTCTGGTCCCGGGCTTTTCTTTGTAGGGAGACTTTTAATGGCTGCTTCTATTTCTTTTGGGGTTATGGGATTGTTTAGATGGTTTATCTGGTCCTGATTTAACATTGGTAACTGGTATTTGTCTAGGAAATTGTCCATTTCATCCAAATTTTCCAATTTTGTTGAATATAGGCTTTTGTAGTAGGATCTGATGATTTTTTTAATTTCCTCAGTTTCTGTTGTTATGTCACCCTTTTCATTTCTGATTTTATTAATTTGGATACTGTCTCTCTGCCCTCTGATTAGT
>NW_021613661.1:0-1735 GCF_004785775.1 Grammomys surdaster | reverse complement strand
AAATAAGGCTGCTATGAACATAGTTGAGCATATGTCCTTGTTATATGTTCGAGCATCTTCTGGGAATGGAGAGAAACTTGAAGCAATCCCACTAAGATCAGGGACTAGACAAGGCTGCCCACTCTCCCCCTACCTATTCAATATAGTACTGGAAGTCCTAGCCAGAGCAATTAGACAACAAAAAGAAGTCAAAGGGATACAAATAGGAAAGGAAGAAGTCAAAATATCGATATTTGCAGATGATATGATAGTATACTTAAGTGACCCCCAAACTTCCACCAGAGAACTCCTAAACCTGATAAACAACTTCAGCAAAGTGGCTGGTTATAAAATCAACTCAAACAAATCAGTAGCCTTCCTCTACATGAAAGATAAACAGACTGAAAAAGAAATTAGGGAAATGACACCCTTCACAATAGTTGCAAATAATATAAAATACCTTGGTGTGAATCTAACCAAGCAAGTGAAAGACCTGTATGACAAGAACTTCAAGTCTCTGAAGAAAGAAATTGAAGAAGATCTCAGAAGATGGAAAGATCTCCCATGCTCATGGATTGGCAGGATTAATATAATAAAAATGGCCATCTTGCCAAAAGCAATCTACAGATTCAATGCAATCCCCATTAAAATCCCAACTCAATTCTTCACATAGTTAGAAAAGGAAATTCTCAAATTCATATGGAATAACAAAAAATCCAGGATAGCGAAAACTCTCTACAATAAAAGAACCTCTGGAGGAATCACCATTCCTGACCTCAAGCTGTACTACAGAGCAATAGTGATAAAAACTACCTGGTATTGGTACAGAGACAGGCAGGAAGATCAATGGAATAGAATTGAAGACCCAGAAATGAACACACACTCCTATGGTCACTTGATCTTTGACAAAGGAGCTAAAACTGTCCAGTGGAAAAAGGACAGCATTTTCAACAAATGGTGCTGGTTCAACTGGAGGACAACATGTAGAAGAATGAAAATTGATCCATTCTTATCTCCTTGTACAAAGCTCAAGTATAAGTGGATAAAGGACCTCCACATAAAACCAGATACACTGAAACTAATAGAAGAGAAAGTGGGGAAGACGCTCGAATATTTGGGCACAGGGGAAAAGTTCCTGAACAGAACACCAATGGCTTATGCTCTAAGATTGAGAATTGACAAATGGGACTTCATAAAATTGCAAAGTTTCTGTAAGGCAAAGGACACTGTCAATAGGACAAAAAGACAACCAACAAATTGGGAAAAGATCTTTACCAATCCTTCATCTGATAGAGGGCTAATATCCAATATATACAAAGAACTCAAGAAAGTAGGCACCAGACAACCAAATAACCCTATTAAAAAATGGGGTATAGAGCTTAACAAAGAATTTTCAATGGAAGAAACTCGAATGGCCGAGAAGCACCTAAAGAAATGTTCAATGTCCTTAGTCATCAGGGAAATGCAAATCAAAACAACTCTGAGATTCCATCTCACACCAGTCAGAATGGCTAAGATTAAAAACTCAGGTGATAGTAGATGCTGCTGAGGGTGTGGAGAAAGAGGAACACTCCTCCATTGTTGGTGGGACTGCAAGATGGTGCAATCACTTTGGAAATCAGTTTGGCGGTTCCTCAGAAAATTGGACATAGCATTACCTGAGGATCCAGCTATACCACTCCTAGGCATATACCCAGAAGATGCTCGAGCATATAACAAGGACATATGCTCAACTATGTTCATAGCAGCCTTATTT
>NW_021613660.1:0-1812 GCF_004785775.1 Grammomys surdaster | reverse complement strand
CCTCCCAGTCCCATCTCCCTGCTCTCGAATTCCAACACAGTAGGGGATCCAAACTTTTGGGGACCTTGGCCCTCCACTTTCACTGGAGTCTAACAAGGTCACCCTCAATTCCCTATACAGGTGCGTGAGTCCCTCCCTTTGTGCTCTCTGGTTGGTGGTTTAGACTTTGGGAGTTCTGGTTGAAACTTTTGATGCTCCTTCTAAAAAGGACCAACGCATTCATACTTTGGTCTTCCTTCTTCTATGTGAGTTTTATGTGGTCTATATGAAGATTCTTAGAAATTGTGAGCTTTTGGGCTAATATCCACTTATCAGTGAGTGCATACCATGTATGTTCCTTTGAGATTGGGTCATCTCACTCAAGATGATATTTTCCAGCTCCATCCATTTGCCTAGGAATTTTGTGAACTGATTGTTTTTAATAGCTGAGTAGTACTCCATTGTATAAATGTACCACATTTTCTGCATCCATTCTTCTGTTGAAGGGCATCTGGGTTCTTTCCAACTTCTGGCTATTATAAATAAGGCTGCTATGAACATGGTGGAGCATGTGTCCCTGTTGTATGTTGAAACTTCTTTTGGGTATATGCCCAGGAGTGGTATAGCTGGGTCCCTAGGTAACGCTATGTTCAATTTTCTGAGATACCGCCAGACTGCCTTCCATAGTGGTTGTACCAGTTTACAATCCCACCAACAGTGGAGGAGTGTTCCTCTTTCTCCACATCCTCGCCAACATGTACTGTCACCTGTGTTTTTGATCTTAGCCATTCTGACTGGTGTGAGGTGGAATCTCAGTGTTGTTTTCATTTGCATTTCCCTGATGACTAGGGATGCTGAACACTTCTTTAGGTGCTTCTCAACCATTCGAGCTTCCTCAGTTGAGAATTCTTTGTTCAGGTCTGTGCTCCATTTTTTAATAGGGTTCTTTGATTGTCTAGAGTCTAATTTCTTCAGTTCTTTGTATACCTTGGATATTAGCCCTTTATCAGATGTAGGGTTGGTGAATATCTTTTCCCAATCTGTTGGTTGCCGCTCTGTCCTATTGACTGTGTCCTTTGCTTTACAGAAGCTTTGCAGCTTTATGAGGTCCCATTTGTCAATTTTTGGTCTTAGAGCACAGGCCATTGGCGTTCTGTTCAGGAACTTTTTCCCTGTGCCTATGTATTCCAGGCTTTTTCCCAGTTTCTCTTCTATTAGTTTCAGTGTGGCTGGTTTTAGGTGGAGGTCCTTAATCCACTTGGAATTGAGCTTTGTACAAGGAGATAAGTATGGATCAATTTTCATTTTTCTACATGCTGACCACCAGTTGGACCAGCACCATTTGTTGAAAATGCTATCTTTTTTCCATTCGATGGTTTTAGCCCCTTTGTCAAAGATTAAGTTACCATAGGTATGGGGGTTCATTTCTGGGTCTTCTATTCTATTCCACTGATCCTCCTGCCTGTCTCTGTTCCAATACCATGCAGTTTTTATCACTATTGCTTTGTAGTACAGCTTGAAGTCAGGGATGGTGATTCCTCCAGAAGTTCTTTTATTGCTGAGAGTAGTTTTCGCAATCCTGGGTTTTTTGTTATTCCAAATAAATTTTAAGATTGCTCTTTCTATCTCTGAGAAGAATTGAGTGGGAATTTTGATGGGGATTGCATTAAATCTGTAGATGGCTTTTGGCAAAATAGCCATTTTTACTATATTAATCCTTCCAATCCATGAGCATGGGAGATCTTTCCATCTTCTGAGATCAGCTTTGATTTCTTTCTTCAGGGGAATGAAGTTCTTGTCATACAGGTCTTTTACTTGCTTGGTTAGGTTCAC
>NW_021613659.1:0-3919 GCF_004785775.1 Grammomys surdaster | reverse complement strand
CCATTTCCTGGCACTAACTTGCCTCTGCAACAAAAAAAAAAAAAAAAGAGAGAGAGAGAGAGGGAGATATTATGGGAGCTATATCAAGCCAAAGGACCCTAGAAACTATCCAATGAAAAAATACCCATAGTCTAGTCCAGACTCAATAAAGCTCAGAATCCTAAATGTCATTTTCTCTTCCTGAACTCTCTAAAATTCATTCCACCATCAAATAAAAGTTTAACATCAGATCACATATGTACAACATCATAGAGAATATATAAACATTTCAAAACTTCACAGTGATGATACTCCTTCAAATGAAACCAAAAATCCAACTGCAAAAATTTCAATTCCTGCATTGACTTTATTGATGTCCAACTCTTTTCAGGTTTACAAACTATAATTCACTTGTGCTTTATGAAAGAAACTGTCACTTTTGTCTTGTGCTGGTTCCAATCCCTGACAGCTGTTAATCACAACATGCATCCCACAGGGCTCACTGATGAACTTCTGGGATCTTACAAAAAGATCTTGGGTTTCACCTTTCAGTTCTAGTTTCTGTGTGACCATAAGCTCCTGCCAATAGTACTCAACTGTTGCTGGTCTTCCTTGTGGTCATCCCATTTTACTGGACTCTCAAATACACCCAGTTCTTCTACTTCAACCAGGCAGCAATTTCACCATGAGCCTCTCCTATGCAGTCTTCAAGGTACCAATCCTCAACTTCATTGTATAACCCTTTTCAGTCCTTGGACTTCAACAGACACTGAAGCAGCAATTTCCCCAATGGCCTTACCTAGCCACTCACAGGACCAGGCCTCAACTGCTCTTCAGGATTCCTTCATACATTGAGTAACAACTGGAAGATTCTTACAAATTATCTGGCTGCCTGCAGGAGGGCTATCTCTGGAACAGAGCTTCTTGGTGCTCTCATAAATACTTCCAATATATTATACCTCAATGATGACAGTTTCTACGTCACTGGAAATTTCTTACCTCAAACTAACCTGATTCAGCTGTCCAAGTAAACTCTACTATTCTGGATTCTAAGGCCATAGCAACATGCCCCAAACTTCCAAGTTCTATCAGTTACTGGTGCTGGAACAGGGCCCCTAGTTCAATGGCATTTATCCCAGCAACCTAGTCTCAATGGTTTGCTCACTGCCTAAGTATTGCTGTCATGGAACATGATCTGTAGACTAACCCTGAACCCAGAGATCTGCTTGACTCATAGACTTGATTTGTGCACCACCTTGCTTGGAACTAATCTTTTCTTTACCTTTACCAAATAAAGAAGACTATTCTTTTCTTTCTTTGTTCTTGGTTGCCCTTGAACTCAGAAATTACCTTGCCTCTCTCTCTTGGGATTAAAGTTGTATACTATCATGCATAAACACAAAGCTTTTCAGAGCCAGTATTCTCAAGATCTCTATCCAAAGTTACTGTGATACCATGGCATGATTTTGAACAAAACCCTCTGTTTTCAAGCCCATGATCCGGATCTCTGTTTTTTCTCCCATTTATGGATTTTAGTTCCCAACATATGTAGTCATGTTGACAACTGACATCAGCCATCCACGTCCATCTCTTGGCCATATGAATCAGAATCATATCTTCTTTTGTCCAAATGAAAAAAAAAATAACTGCATCATTAAAAGACCTACATAATATAAACTATACCTTTCTCAACTGAAAATCTACAAAGAGAATCCTTAGCTGGTGAGGATATTTCCCCCTGGTGATTTCTCAGTTACTTCCATTTAGTATCTTTGGATACATGATTTAACTCCATTCTACTTCCTGATACCCTGTTGTGAACACTGTATTTGAACCCCTCCATTTTGGGCTTTTCCTTTCACACTTTCCTTTACTTTTTCAAAATATTCCCCATCAGTGAGAACCGCTGAACAAAGTCTAATGTAGGTCTCTTTGAGGCTTCCTTAATTAATGTTATTAATATACATCTCTTTAAATTATCCTCCTGAAAACTCTTAAGCACACAAGGAAGCCCTATTCCTCACCAAAATTCCAAAAGAAATTTTCTAAGCCTCATATGAATATTCCTCTCCTCTGAAATCTACTGTGTCAACACCCCTTAATTAAAATCACACTTAGCACCACTCTCTATCCTGCTGCTAATATTTCAGCACGTTAAGCTCCATTTATATCATCCAAACTTCCATAATCATGCTTTAATTATATATAATTAAATCGTGTATAGATACTTTAATGTATTTTTTTACATTATAACATGTTTTTCTGATATGTCTAATTAGTTCCTGGCAGAGAATATTGGCATTTTCCCATGCAAGTTGTTTTTATAATGTGTAAAAGATCTCAGAGGTAGGAAGCATCCTGTGTAACTCTTCCTCCATTTTAGTAACAAAGTCTTCATATGGCTCATCTTGGTTTTGTTTGATTCCTGCTAATAGAGTTGTCTTTCCATCAACAAGAGAAAGCCTTCTCCAAGTATCTACTGCTATCTTGGAAACTTCTTCTAGTTCTTCCCTTTCTAAACCAACTTATTTCTGGGAGACCTTATAGTCTTTTCTACCCAAGAGCATTGATATTGTAAGTATATCCTCCTTCTTCTTGAAGGCTAAATTCTGAACCACTTCCCATGCTCTAGCCTCATATTCATTCCTCCACACTATAAAATGTGCAGGGCTAAGAGTGGACTCTTTATTCTGATGCCAGTCATAAGGAGTTATCCACATGCTACCCAACATTTCCACAATCTCTAGAGTGTATCAAACATTCGGTCCAATGCTTTTTACAGAACATTGGAGTTCTTTAAGAGTTTTTAAAGGGAGAGGTTCCCATTGGGGTGTCTCTCCTTCAAAAATTGTTGCTGGGAATCAAAAGTCCAAGTCTCCTTTTGGCCTTGTTTCTTTTATGGCCCCTAAAAATACCCTATTCATTGGCATTTTTCTTTCAAGCTTGGCTGATATTGTTTTAAAAGTAGAAGGGGCAGTAGCTGAGGCAAAAATATCGTCTATTTCTGTCCTAGAAAGATTTTTATCATGTAAAGGATCCCTTCCTTTAGCAAGATCATACTCCTCCGTTCTTTCATCCAGTTCTTGTTATTCCTCATCACTTAACCAATCATCAATGTGATGGCATAAGAGGTGAGTCATCCCAATACAAAGCTTCTTCCACATCATGCTAGTGTATAGTTAGAAGCAGTGAATGAGCAACAAACAGATTCCAGAATGTTGGCAGCTTAAATGAGAAAATAAAGAGCTACCATCTCATGCTTGTTGATTGCAATTTTAGTTTCCAGTTAAAAACTGTTTTTGATCTGGGTCTATTTCTTAGATGTTCATATTATTAAAATGTTATATTATTAAAATGTTATGCTCATATCAAACTCAGAATGGGAAAAGCTCACCATCAAACATGGTCTTAGCTTTTGGTGGGTAACTTTACTTGTAGGATGGATTCTGCTAAAACCAGCATGGACTCCCTCATTTTCCCCCTGCATCTTAGATCCCTTGTCACTGCTTCAGAGATGTACTGCTATGTTTTATTTCTGGTTTTTGAAACTGGAGATTGGAAATACAATCAGCATAAAATGTTTTGAAAATAATTACACACTGTTTTGTGCCTTGTAAGGACTTTACCAGCTGGGACATTTTGTAAAATTACTTGTTAGCTGCTGCCATTTTTTGGCTCTCTCTGCCTTCTTAAGGGCATTGAAATTGTTCTCTTCCAACCCAGTCCTAAGAAAGGCCCATTGAGATTTGCTAACACTATCACAAAAATGATTTAATACAACTAGCATTAGCATCTATTGAGAAAATACAGGAAGATAGCCAAGTAGAACTTATGAAAGAAAGATGATACAGTGATACACAATTTCTCTCCCTCCTTACCCCTCTTTTTTTATGACTTGATTTCTCTGTGTAAACCCTTGCCAACCTGGTTTTGTCTCTCT
>NW_021613658.1:0-3052 GCF_004785775.1 Grammomys surdaster | reverse complement strand
AAAGTTTTAAAAATCAAATGGAATATTCCAGAAATAAAGGATTCTTATTTTTTTTCCTTTTTTTTTTATTGGATGATTTATTTACATTTCCTATGTTGTCCCCTTACCCCATCCCCCACCACCCCCTCGGAACCCCCAATCCCCTCGCCCCTCCTCCTTCTTCTCTGTGGATGTAACCTCTATCTACCCCCCCCACTCCCACCTCCCCACCCTCAAAATTCCCACCCCCTGGGGCATCCAGCCTTCATGAGGTCAAGGTTCTCTTCTTCCACCTATGCCCAGCAGGGCCCTCCACTTTTACATATTCAGCTGAAGCCCTGGATCCCCCCCTAAGTGCTCCCAGGCTGGTGGTTTAGACCCTGGGAGCTGTGGTTGGTTGGTATTGTTGCTCTCCTCATGGTGCCACAAACCCTTTCAGCTCCTTCAGTCTTCACTCTAACTCCTCTATTGAGAACCCCATGATCCGTTCAATGGCTAGTTGTGAGCATCTGCCTCTGAATATGTCTGACTCTTGAAGGCCTCTGAGGAGATATCCATATCAGGCTCTTATCAGCATGCACTTCCTGTCTTCCACATCAGCATCTACCTTTGGTGATTGCACATGGGATAGATACTCAGGTGGGGTGGTCTTGAGACGGCCCCTCCTTCAGTTTCTGTCCCTCACTTTGTCTCCATATTTGCTCCCTTGAGTATTTTGTTGCTCCTTCTAAGAAGGACCGAATCACCCTCACTTGGTCTTCCTTCTTTATGGGCTTCATGTGGCCTGTGAGTTGCATCTTGGGCATTTCAAGGTTCTAGGCTAATATCCAATAATCAGTGAGTGAATACCATGTGTCTTCTTTTGTGATTGGCTTACCTCACTCAGGATGATAATTTCTAGTTCCATCCATTTACCTAGGAACCTCTCGAATTCATTGTTTTTAATAGCTGAGTAATACTCCATTGTGTAAATATACCACATTTTTTGAATCCATTCCTCAGTTGAAGGACATCTGGGTTCTTTCCAGCTCCTGGCTATTATAAATAAGGCTGCTATGAACATAGTTGAGCATATGTCCTTGTTATATGTTCGAGCATCTTCTGGGTATATGCCTAGGAGTGGTATAGCTGGATCCTCGGGTAATGCTATGTCCAATTTTCTGAGGAACCGCCAGACTGATTTCCAAAGTGGTTGCACCATCTTGCAGTCCCACCAACAATGGAGGAGTGTTCCTGTTTCTCCACACCCTCGCCAGCATCTACTATCACCTGAGTTTTTAATCTTAGCCATTCTGACTGGTGTGAGATGGAATCTCAGGGTTGTTTTGATTTGCATTTCCCTAACGACTAAGGATGCTGAACATTTCTTTAGATGCTTCTCGGCCATTCGAGTTTCTTCCGTTGAAAATTCTTTGTTAAGCTCTATACCCCATTTTTTAATAGGGTAATTTGGTTGTCTGGAGTCTAATTTCTTGAGTTCTTTGTATATATTGGATATTAGCCCTCTATCAGATGAAGGATTGGTAAAGATCTTTTCCCAATTTGTTGGTTGTCGTTTTGTCCTATTGACAGTGTCCTTTGCCTTACAGAAACTTTGCAATTTTATGAAGTCCCATTTGTCAATTCTCGATCTTAGAGCATATGCCATTGGAGTTCTGTTCAGGAACTTTTCCCCTGTGCCCAGGTATTCGAGGCTTTTCCCCACCTTCTCTTCTATTAGTTTCAGTGTATCTGGTTTTATGTGGAGGTCCTTTATCCACATAGACTTGAGCTTTGTACAAGGGGATAAGAATGGATCAATTTTCATTCTTCTACATGTTGTCTTCCAGTTGAACCAGCACCATTTGTTGAAAATGCTGTCCTTTTTCCACTGGACAGTTTTAGCTCCTTTGTCAAAGATCAAGTGACCATAGGAGTGTGGGTTCATTTCTGGGTCTTCAATTCTATTCCATTGATCTTCCTGCCTGTCTCTGTACCAATACCAGGTAGTTTTTATCACTATTGCTCTGTAGTACAGCTTGAGGTCAGGGATGGTAATTCCTCCAGAAGTTCTTTTATTGTTGAGAATAGTTTTCGCTATCCTGGGTTTTTTGTTATTCCATATGAATTTGAGAATTTCCTTTTCTAACTCTGTGAAGAATTGAGTTGGGATTTTAATGGGGATTGCATTGAATCTGTAGATTGCTTTTGGCAAGATGGCCATTTTTATTATATTAATCCTGCCAATCCATGAGCATGGGAGATCTTTCCATCTTCTGAGATCTTCTTCAATTTCTTTCTTCAGAGACTTGAAGTTCTTGTCATACAGGTCTTTCACTTGCTTGGTTAGATTCACACCAAGGTATTTTATATTATTTGCAACTATTGTGAAGGGTGTCATTTCCCTAATTTCTTTTTCAGTCTGTTTATCTTTCATGTAGAGGAAGGCTACTGATTTGTTTGAGTTGATTTTATAACCAGCCACTTTGCTGAAGTTGTTTATCAGGTTTAGGAGTTCTCTGGTGGAAGTTTGGGGGTCACTTAAGTATACTATCATATCATCTGCAAATAGCGATATTTTGACTTCTTCCTTTCCTATTTGTATCCCTTTGACTTCTTTTTGCTGTCTAATTGCTCTGGCTAAGACTTCCAGTACTATATTGAATAGGTAGGGGGAGAGTGGGCAACCTTGTCTAGTCCCTGATCTTAGTGGGATTGCTTCAAGTTTCTCTCCATTTAGCTTGATGTTGGCTACTGGTTTGCTGTAAATTGCTTTTACTATGTTTAGGTAGGGGCCTTGAATTCCTGATCTTTCCAAGACTTTTATCATGAAGGGATGTTGAATTTTGTCAAATGCTTTCTCAGCATCTAGTGAGATGATCATGTGGTTTTTTTCTTTAAGTTTGTTTATATAGTGGATTACATTGATGGATTTCCGAATATTGAACCATCCCTGCATTCCTGGGATAAAACCTACTTGATCATGATGGATGATTGTTTTGATGTGGTCTTGGATTCGGTTTGCTAGAATTTTATTGAGTATTTTTGCATCGATGTTCATAAGGGAGATTGGTCTGAAGTTCTCTTTCTTTGT
>NW_021613657.1:0-1740 GCF_004785775.1 Grammomys surdaster | reverse complement strand
GAATAAGACCACTATCACAATTCTGAGACACATTTGAAGCAAGCTTTAATTACATACTGCTCAGGATGATGGACTCTGGCTAGGTCCATGACTGGGTTTCCAGAAAATGGTGGTAAGTCACATTTAGGCTTAAAAAGGCAAACCCATACAGCAATTGTATTTCCCTTCAGGTCCAATCAGGGAAAACATATTTCCTGTTGATGTATCTCCCCACTACATGTGATCAAGCACTTCCAGTGTGGTGTGTCAAACAAAGTTGTTTGGGGGAGCAAAATATGTGGCTTTGCTAGCTCCCATAGACAGCAGCCTCCAGCCTTTCAGGAACATGACCCACAGTAGAGGCATTTTTGTGTAGTGAGTCTCTTAGGCACTGTAATGAAAACCTAAAATATAACTTTGTCTCTCACATTCTCTCCTTGAGTTTTATCCTGAGTCGAATCCTGACTCTGTGATGGGTACCTGATTGTTTACATTGGGATCTAATAACCATCAGCTTAATGGTACCCAGGCAGGAATTATTATCTAGTTAAGGCATTAATGAGCAAGAACCAAATAATCAGCAGAAGTACAAGGGTCTAAGGGCCTGAGAGGGCCGACCGAGTTACTAACTAGGAGTGTGAAAATGAGAATGGGAACAGCCATTTGCTGCATTGCTGGTGCCCTTATTTGGGGATATTTTCTCCAGTACAGCCAGATTAACTCTGATGATCCCTGAGTGCTCTGTATACAAACAATAGTTTTCTCTGAAAGTCACACTACACCTCCTACTTCTGCATAAAGCAGAGCCATGCCCTGTGGCTTTGTAGAAACTATTTCAGCTAATGAATCTATCTGTTGATAGATCTGGGTCTCTCTGTGTTTAACAGGTACCTTTCCTGGTATGCTGTAGCTGCCTAGAGCCATGGATCAACTGCGTTCTCCTGAAAGGGAGGCTGGAAAAGAAGAAGGGACGAGTGTGAGAGGAAATAAAGCCAAAACAAAGTATTCTGAACGAAGCTCAAAGCATTAATGTTCAGCTCTCAACTTAAAAGTAAAGGCCCCACACTCGCCCTTTCAAGTTTCAGCCACAGATGGGTGGGGGAAGATGGGTGGGGGAAGATGGGTGGGGGAATCCATTCTTGGTCAAGGCTGGAGATATCTCAAGGCAAGCCCAGGGGCAGCTCTAAGTTCCATACAGCCAAGGTGGGTAACTCTACCTAGATCCTATCACTTGATCCCTTGTGGTAAACAAGATCTTTCAGGCCTGCTCAAGGCTGGGGAAGGGCATCAGTATGCCAATAGCCATTATAGGTAGCCATTTTGTCCTCTATGCCAGAGAATGTCCTTTTGATCTAACATTTCAGCCTATTGGGGACAAGGGGCGATGAACTCTCTTCTGTAACTACTTCTGAAAGGATGTAAAAACTCATAAAGAAGTTTGAGGATCCCCCCCCATCTGAATTAAGGTTAGCAAGTTCACAGGCCTAGGTTCCAGGAACTAGCTGGCCACCCAAAGAAAGAACTAGCCAGGGGGCAGGTCATCCAGGTCGTTCGGACAAAGGATAGCAGAACTAAAGATACAGGTTGGCTGAGTTACTCCAGGAAATGACTGCTTACAATTGTCAAGTTAAGGTCACAGTCCTGAATAGAATGTGTAAAGGATGTTACCAATCCCCACCCTGGTTTATGACCAGCTAAATAATGAGTTATGAATTCTCTACTATTTTTATGATGTGGGTTGAGATTTTCTGCTGTTCTCTC
>NW_021613656.1:0-2994 GCF_004785775.1 Grammomys surdaster | reverse complement strand
AGGGGAAAAGTTCCTGAACAGAACTCCTATGGCATATGCTCTAAGATCGAGAATTGACAAATGGGACTTCATAAAATTGCAAAGTTTCTGTAAGGCAAAGGACACTGTCAATAGGACAAAACGACAACCAACAAATTGGGAAAAGATCTTTACCAATCCTTCATCTGATAGAGGGCTAATATCCAATATATACAAAGAACTCAAGAAATTAGACTCCAGACAACCAAATTACCCTATTAAAAAATGGGGTATAGAGCTTAACAAAGAATTTTCAACGGAAGAAACTCGAATGGCCGAGAAGCATCTAAAGAAATGTTCAGCATCCTTAGTCGTCAGGGAAATGCAAATCAAAACAACCCTGAGATTCCATCTCACACCAGTCAGAATGGCTAAGATTAAAAACTCAGGTGATAGTAGATGCTGGCGAGGGTGTGGAGAAAGAGGAACACTCCTCCATTGTTGGTGGGACTGCAAGATGGTGCAACCACTTTGGAAATCAGTCTGGCGGTTCCTCAGAAAATTGGACATAGCATTACCCGAGGATCCAGCTATACCACTCCTAGGCATATACCCAGAAGATGCTCGAACATATAACAAGGACATATGCTCAACTATGTTCATAGCAGCCTTATTTATAATAGCCAGGAGCTGGAAAGAACCCAGATGTCCTTCAACTGAGGAATGGATTCAAAAAATGTGGTATATTTACACAATGGAGTATTACTCAGCTATTAAAAACAATGAATTCGAGAGGTTCCTCGGTAAATGGATGGAACTAGAAATTATCATCCTGAGTGAGGTAAGCCAATCACAGAAGAAGACACATGGTATTCACTCACTGATTATTGGATATTAGCCTAGAACCTTGAAATGCCCAAGATGCAACTCACAGGCCACATGAAGCCCATAAAGAAGGAAGACCAAGTGAGGGTGATTCGGTCCTTCTTAGAAGGAGCAACAAAATACTCAAGGGAGCAAATATGGAGACAAAGTGAGGGACAGAAACTGAAGGAGGGGCCGTCTCAAGACCACCCCACCTGAGTATCTATCCCATGTGCAATCACCAAAGGTAGATGCTGATGTGGAAGACAGGAAGTGCATGCTGATAAGAGCCTGATATGGATATCTCCTCAGAGGCCTTCAAGAGTCAGACATATTCAGAGGCAGATGCTCACAACTAGCCATTGAACTGATCATGGGGTTCTCAATAGAGGAGTTAGAGTGAAGACTGAAGGAGCTGAAAGGGTTTGTGGCACCATGAGGAGAGCAACAATACCAACCAACCACAGCTCCCAGGGTCTAAACCACCAGCCTGGGAGCACTTAGGGGGGGATCCAGGGCTTCAGCTGAATATGTAAAAGTGGAGGGCCCTGCTGGGCATAGGTGGAAGAAGAGAACCTTGACCTCATGAAGGCTGGATGCCCCAGGGGGTGGGAATTTTGAGGGTGGGGAGGTGGGAGTGGGGGGGTGTAGATAGAGGTTACATCCACAGAGAAGAAGGAGGAGGGGCGAGGGGATTGGGGGTTCCGAGGGGGTGGTGGGGGATGGGGTAAGGGGACAACATAGGAAATGTAAATAAATCATCCAATAAAAAAAAAAAGAAAAAAAAAAAAGAATTTATAATTTCAGCTAATGTCATCCCCTTTAGATGCTGGGAGCCTCTTGCGTTCCTGACATCTGGGACTTTCTAGTGGTTATCCCCAGTTCCCCATTTCCTACTGCTACACACCTCTGTTCAATTTCCTGACCCGATGTAAATCTCGCCCATCTCCTCCCACACCAACAAAGAGGAGAGAGAACCTGTAGAGACCATATCCAGAGGCTACCCACCCATCTCAGAAATATTAACCCAGAATTGCTCCCGACTAAAGGAACTGTAGAGACAAAGAAGAGACTGAAGGAAAGGTCTTCCAGACACAGCCCCACCTAGGGATCCATCCAATCTGCAGACACCAAACTCAGACACTTGCTGATGCCAAGAATCGATTGCTGACAGGAGCCTGGTACAGCTGTCCCCTGAGAGGATCTGCCAGAGCCTGACCAATACAGATGCGGATGCTCACAGCCAACCATTGGACTGAGCACGAACACCTCAATGGAGGAGTTAGGTGAAGGACTGAAGGAGCTGAAGGGGTTTGAGACTCCTTAGGAAGAACAACAATATCAACCAACCAGAACCCTCCATTGCTCTCAGGGACTAAACCACCAACCAAAGAATACACAGGGAGGGACCCATGGCTCCAGCTGTTTATGTAGCAGAGGATTTCCCTAATCTGGTATCAATGGGAGGGGGGTCCCTTGGTCCTGTGGAGGCTTGATGCCCCAGCATAGGGGGTGAGGTGGGAGTGGATGGGTGGCTATGGGAGCACTCTCATAGAAGCAGAGGAAGGGGATGGATTAGGGGATTTGTAGAGGGGAAACCAGGAAAGGGGATAACATTTAAAATGTAAATAAATAAAATAACCAATAAAAAGTAAAGGTGCCACTTGAAAACAATAATTTATAACTTCTCCCCGCTTTTCATTCTCTCTGTCTCTGCTTCCTCTGTGGTTTATGGTTGTTGATATAACCACTCAACTTTCTGCCGCCTGCCTTACACTTGCTGTCATCCCTACCCACCATGACGAAATCCTCCTGTTCCTCAGGAACTGGAAGCCAAATTAAACTCTTTCATAAGTTGCCTTTGGTCAGTCATGACGTTTTACCACAGCAAAAGAACGGTAACTAATACACTGACAGTTTTCACTTTTTTCTAATTGTTATTTTTAAGTAACTAGAGAATAAATAATATTTGATTAAAAAATTACAAGGCACAGCCCTATAATCCCTATGGCCATGGCAGCAACTTGGGCATAGCCCAACAGAGGCTGAACTTGTGAGCCTGACAGACATTCACTCCTGGCTCTGCACCCGGATGCTGTGCAGGTGCTAGGCCTGCCCAGGCCACAGGGATGGTAAAGTATTTCCTGGGCCAGAATGTGCTCTAAATTCCTG
>NW_021613655.1:0-8784 GCF_004785775.1 Grammomys surdaster | reverse complement strand
TTTTCAGGAATATATTCTATTTAAAATGTCATTTTATAAGCTGTTTCTGTAATTGAAGGTGTTGTGATTTAAGCAGCAGGTGTCACATGTAAAAGATCTGATATGGGAGGTTTATTGGGGATTGGGATATGCAGAGGCTGCCTCTGAATATGGGTAGAAGTGAAAGAGATGAAGGAAAGGAGTCACTGGATTTTTCTAAGTGGTATAGTGCATGTGATTGGCACAATCCATGACTCATGGTGACAGTGGAGATGTGTCACATCTTGGCAACTAATAATGATGTATGCTGGTGTCCCTAGGTCCCTGAGGGCAGGCTGATAGAAATGCCTGCTAATATTCCTCTTTTTGTTTATTATTTTAAAAATGAGGAACTAGAGGGGAGTGATGTTGAGCTGGAGGGGAGTGATGTTGAGGCAGGGAATGAGAGTTCACTGCTCCTTAGACTTTTTCCTGCTGTATTCTTCAGGACACTGTTGATCCTCACCATCAGAGAATATTTAAGGCATATTCAGTAATCTTGAGTCTTTAGCTGTTACAGGGTATTAGAACCTGTTTCAAAAGTTAGAGTGTGGCTTAGCTCTTAGCACATTTAATCACTGGAACAGGAATACATAAATATTCATACTCACCTTTACTTCCAATCAATTAAGTAAGTACCCATATTTGAAAATGTATGAGTAGCAGAAAATGTGATGAATCCGTGAAAGATTTAATAGAATAGCGTATGCCCAATTCTCTCATGAGAAGAGAAAGGAGTAAAGCTAGTTAAAGGAGAGACAGACAGTACAGGAAGAAGATAGTACATTACAGGAATACAGTAGAATTCATGGAGAACTGTAGATGTGAGAGAGTGAACAAAGCAACACAGAGAGGAAGAAGGAGGCAGTTTTATTAGGATAGTTTTAAGGAGACAGAATGAAGAGAGAACAAGCTAGGCAAAGGTAACGACAGAACATATTAGAGAATGGAAAGAAGCCAGAAGATTATTAAAGATTTTAGAATTAGTTTGAGGTCCAGCAAAGCAATTGAGAAGCCTAGAGAAAAGCCAGATTTATAATTCAGCAGGGAGATAAGTTTGAGCCAGAAGACTTGAGTTGAACAAGCCAGTCAGCTCAAAATGAACATGAAATATAAGCTTATTCAGCTTATATTATCAGTTTATTAGTCTTAGAGACTGAAAAAGTTCTAGGCCTATACAAAGTTTTGCTGAGGCTAGAATCTTCCAGGAGTAGGACAAGGTTAGCTGATAGAAAAAGTACTCCTCCCAGACAACACTTAAAACAGGAGAATCAAAGTTACTAATACATGCAGTTCGGGCTAGTGTTTGGTAGTTCTATAACGGTAACTGATTGTTTGTCTAGAAATTTGTTTTTAATTTTTCATGGGACAAATGTAGAGAAGACATTTCTAAAACAAGGTATGATTAGTAAAAGCAGAAAAAATGAGAAGGAGAAAGGTCAGGAACAAAAGTGTTCACTTACATATATGATCATCAAAGATCCAGGGGCTAGAGACATTGAGTTCTTCCTTACATTTTGAAGGTTTGCTTGTTTCTTTGTTTTGTTTTGTTTTGTTTTGTTTTGTTTTGTTTTGTTTTGTTTTGTTTTGTTTTACTGTGCCTGATTGGTTTATATGGAAGCAGCATTCCACTGAGAGGAAGAAGCAAAGGCCACCTTTTAAGCTGTAGGAAGATCTAATCCCCTTTGTTTTTTTTGGAGTACCACCATAGCCAGTGATTCAATTTATCTTTGAAGAAAAAGTATGGTTTGGACCACCTGTTGCAGTTCCTAGATGCACTGTGAAGAAAACGAAGATACCAGGTCTAGGAAGTGGTCACTCCTGCTGTCCATGTGACAGAACATGTAAATCTTTTTTACAACAGCTGGGAGAGGCACGATTTCAACTCTTCTTCCATTATGTGAGGCATCTATTGAGTCCAGGAGGGGAAATGGTAGGGGTTCTTCTCCATGTTTCATTCCCAACTTGGGAAAGAGAAATATTGGCATGCAATGAACTAGTACGTAGGCAACAGTAGACTTGAGTACCACAAGAATCATGGTGTTATGGAGTGTAGGGCACTGAGGATGAGGTGGGGTATTAAGAGTTAAAGTTTGTTGCAGTCTAGGGGATGTAATGCCCCTATAAAATGTATCCTGAATGCCTTGGAGCAGTTGGCCATGGCAAGGAGAGTAATATGAGAAAGTTAGGGAGTCATGGCAACCCCGGGATCAGGGAAGTTGATGAATTACAAAGTAAGGTTACTTGGCAGCGTTACAGGAGAAGCTGTAAGTGCCATTTGTGAGCTAGTCTCAGAAGGAAAAAACTGTCAGCCATCTCCAAAGTGGCAAGGTTGTGTGACATTAAGGAGGCAGTCAAAGCAGGAGACAAAGTAATAGGTTTATATTGTTTAGGAGAGAGCGGGTTAAAGAGGTAATAACCTTGGCAGAATGTATAATTATGTCTTCTACTTGCCCTCTCTCCAGAGGTTAGGTAATTAGGAAGCATTGTGAGAATTCCCTGTTCTATGTTCTATGTTCTATCTGTTGCACAGATAACAAGTGACTGTGATGACAACCCTATCTGATATTATCCAAAAACCAGTGTACACAAGACTTAGGGAATTATTCACAAGATGTGATAGATTGTCGGAACAAGAGAGGAGAGTGGGATTGTGTTCTCTATATAACAGGGAACCAGCACCCAGACAAACATGAACAGTGTGGTTGCCTAGACAAGACTTGGGAAATGCCTTGATTCTTTTGATTTGAAATCTGTGGTTCTCTGCAATATTTGGTCTTAAATTATCTTCATGTTCCTTTAGGATAATCTCTGAGTTTTTGAATTATTTGATATCTCTGTTTTCTAGCCCCTCATCTTTATACATTGGACTTTTCCCCTCTATCCATTTCCTATGGGTCTGTCTTTCATATATCAGCCACATGATTTCTTTCACTACATTAACTGCCTTCACAGAGTCCAGTCCCCTCTAAATTCTCCCACAATCTCTTTTTACCTAAGATGGACTGAGTTCTCTAAAGTATGGCAATTGCTCTCTTTCTGTATTTTTTCATTTTGTTTCTGTCAAGACAGGGCCATTGTAGACCAGGGGAGACTTAATCTGATCTTCAGTATTTCAACCAGTACATGCAGTGTTCCTTGATGAAGCTCTTTATAGTACTCACATATAATATGAATACATGTGAGCCACCATACCTATGTGAAAGATACATTTAGAACAGCACTGAATTTGAACAATAACAGGAAAGAAGTAGTGGAGAGAGACTATCATAACCATGGTATGGAGTGCTAGATTCTTCAAACCAGTTTTACTTTGTTTTTTAAATTTAACACCATCAATGCTACCTGAATTTTTTCCTGTTCACAAGCCTCTTAAGACACCACTATATTGTGCTCTCAGCAAGTTACAGTGCAATCTTCCTGAAGCAGAAAATGAATCAATTGAGAGTAAACAGTCTCTCAAAAGTCACCTTCTTAGAAAGAACCAAGGCTAAATATGCCATTCAACTTGAGATATCTGTATATCTAGTATCTATAGTCTCCTGGGGATTTAAACTTACACTTCAAATAAGGAAAGATATGATCAACGTTTTAAAGTTTCATTCCTGACCTGACATGGTCAGGGTGAGTGTGGGAGGGACTAGCAGTAATCCACGTTACACTGGAGCAGGATAAATGGTTGTTCTTGACTGATCTTCTCACCAACCTGGCCCCTCTGTCCACTAGCAGACAGTACTCACTGGTCATAGATGGCCTGTGGTCTAATTTGTTTACAGATAGCTCCATGGAAACCCTAGGATTCTACCAGATACTGGTAGGGTGGGAGAGAAAATGATGTCATGAGTCAGGGAGTAGCGAATAGGAAGGTAAGATTCTGAGGTAAAAGAAATGAATGTGTGGAGAAGATTACAGTAGACCAACAGAAGCCACGAAGGCTGAGGTTTTAGCTGGTTAAAGGAAGTTATAGCTTGTTGTGGTTCTCCCTCTTCCTATGACTTTCACCCTAAAAGATCATGGCAACACTTTTATAAAATTCATTGATGAAGATGTTCTGGGCAGAAGTCCTGCAGACACTAAGAGACCAGATCTGTCAGCCATCCAGCAAAGATCTCAATCAACATAGTTGGGGAAACCAAGATACTCTATGACAAAACCAGATGTAAACAATACCTTCCCACTAACCCATCCCTACGGAGGCTACCAGAAGGAAAAGTCCATTAAAATTAGTTTAACTATACTCAAGAAAAAAACAAAAGATAAATAATTTCATACCATTAAAATCAATAGAAGGCAAACACACACACGTGTGTGCACAGACACACACATACACACAAACACTCAACCAAGACTCAAATAAAAATCAACCAAGACTAATATCAAAATAACAGGAATTAATAATCATTGGTCATTAATATCTCTCACCATCAATGGAGTCAATTCCCCAACACAGGCTAATATAATCATTGCATAAAAATAATCCATCAATACAATAGATGCAAATATTTAAGGAACAATCAAGACACTGAACACAATCAAAGAACAAGCAAGGCAATAGACAACTGACCTTAATACTACCATGTAATTAAAATGGTATAAAGCAAAAAGGAGGATGGGAATGAAACGAGGTTTCTAGGTGGGAATGAGGAACCAGGATAACATTTGAAATATAAATAAATAAAATATATCCAATAAAATATTTATTGCCATTAAACTAATCCTAATTTACAACCTTACCTTAAAAAAAATATCCCTCCATCATGCTGTATACAAGAAACAAATGTCACCAGGAAAGATAGTCATTATCTAAGAATAAAGGGCTAGAAAAAGCATGAACCCAAGACATAAAGTACAGTAGCCATTCTAATATCAGTAAAATAGACTTTCAACTGAAAGCAAACAAAAGAGACAGAGAAGGACACTTCACACTAATCAAAGAAAAAGTTTACCAAGAGGACATCTCAGTTCCAAACATCTATCCTCCAAAAGCAAATGCACCAACATTCATAAAGGAAACATTAATAAAGCTTAAATTACACATTGAACCACGCACATTAATAGTGGGAGACCACAACACCCCACTCTCATCAGTGAACAGGTCTTCAACACAGAAACTAAACAGGGAAATAATGAATCTAATAGAGTTATGATTCAAATGGACCTAACAGGTATCTATTGAATATTTTACCCTAACACAAAAGAATGTACCTTCTTCTCAGCACCTCATGGAAAATTTACCATATAATTGGTCACAAAGCAAACTTCAACAGATACAAGAAGACTGAAATAACCCCATGCATATTATCAGATCATCGTGGATTAAAGCTGGACTTCAACAACTACAAAAACTACAGAAAACTCGCATATTTGTGGAAGCCTCCCTTTTAGCCAACTACCTACAAGAGATAATGGAAAAAAGAAGAATAAGGAGGAAGTAGAAATGATTCTACTTCCATTTGTAAAATGATTCTCTGGAGCAATTCCCATCTCTGTTGTCTGGAAATCAGCTGTTCAGTTCACAGGACAGCAGCACAGCTTGATCCACTTGTAAACACTTTACTGATGCAACAACAGTCCAATTCAGTACTTTGAGGATAGCAAATCAGTAATGATAGCAACTACCTAACAGAGACTGCCAGGCCTCAGCCTCAGCACAAGTCAACATTAACTCCAGAAGAAGTTTGGCTCTCTCAGCAAAGCACAAATCTGCAAAGACATGAGACTAACAACCACTGCATACCTAGATATATAAGAAAAACTAGCTTAGCCTTTATCACTGTCCATCCAGTCCTTTTAATACTCTCTCTAAACATCATACATACTCCATGTGTCTTGCCTCATCATGTGGGTCTGTCTTAGCTGACATCACTATGCCAATCTGCCCACAGAAGTGGCAAGAAACTGTATGATACCACCAGAAGTTTTTTGATAGGTTTCTCTCTATGGAGTCCCAATAAATGGAGTTCAACTACTCATTGGAAGGTGGACCAATATATGCATGTCATTAGCAAACAATCCTTGATCACATGTCCCTTCATGTTCTTGCTTAAGGAGAACATCATTTTTCACGTGCCTGTTTCAGTGAAACATTTCTTCATGAGTTTTTCTTAGCCTTTCACCTGTGTCCACTTCAGGAAAACACAATTTGAGTTGCCTTTGCTGGGCTAATAGAGGCACCAAACTTTTTGGAGTAGTCAATCAATGACTGGTCTAACTTCTGGTCCAAGTTAAGAGAGGGAGTCCACACCTAAAACTGTGTGGATCCCCAAGAGCCAGAGACTAGTCAGTCCACAGACCCAGGGTAGAACCAAAGATGACTACAAAATATTTAATAAAAGGATTCCTATTGATACTCTGCCTAGCCCAGTTGTCATCAAAGAGGCTTAGTTCAGCCACTGAGATAATCATGAAGAAGATGGGGAGGAAGGATTCTAGTAGCAAAAAGGGTGGAGGACACCATGAGAACACAACACACAGAATCAACTAACCAGGGCTCATAGGTGCTCATGTAGACTGAAGTGACAATCATGGACCCTGTGTAGATACTCTACATATATCTTATGGTTGCATGTGGATGGCTGTGTGGGTGGTGAAGAACCAGGCATTAGTTAGCTAAAAGACACAGGATAAACCAAATATGACTGGAATTCTTATGTGTTCTTATGAGACCCAACCCCAACAGCAAGAGTAGGGGGTAACTCTGACTCTTTGCAAGTGCTTAGGATCCTTTTCCTCTTACTTTTCTTTTACCTTGTCCAGGATTAGCATGACTGTGAATAGTTTTATCATATATTGTTATGCCATTGTTTTTTTGATATCCCAGTGAAGCCTGCTCCAGTGTTTGTTGTTGTTGTTGTTGTTGTTGTTGAAAAGTAATGGAAGAGGAGTCGAGGGGAAAGTAGAGGGGGTATCTGGGAGAACTGGAGGTAAGGGAACCTGTAGTCCAGATGTAATGTATGTAACAAATAAAAGCATTTAAAAAGAAAGAGAGAAAATGGAATGGTGGGGAGATAAAAGGGATACCACATCCAAAGGCAAGGACCTCTGGAGTGTCCAGGCAAGTGTTCCTGACCATGAGCTGGGCCATGTAAGGAGAGGTAGGAAAGGAAATGGGAGAGCCATATCAGAAAGACAGGAGATGAAGAGGGCAAAGTAACCAAAGTGGCTGGGTTATCTTTGGAAGGGAATCTGAGAGAAGAATAGCTCAGATCTTGCACAGAAAATGTTAGAGTAGGTGGTGGGGTATGTCAGCCATACCCTTTAACAGATAGGGACTGAGAAATGATGAAAGAATCTGGTGTCCAGGTCCACTTTGATATGTTGAGTAGGCATTTCAATTAAGTATTATGCCAGGGTTTGAGACTAACACAAAGAACTAAATACACGGAACACAAGCCACACCTGTGATGCTGAGGCAGGCCCATCAGCCAAGTACCCATTTTCTCAGCAGAAAATGAAATGCTATGATGCAATTCAAATTCTGAAAGACAGATGCATTGCTGAAATCTTGCATGTTCAAACTGCCTGAACTTCTTGACCAAGATTGACAAAGCTCTACAGAAGATAAATAGCAGAGGAGTCAAAAGCTATGGCATGCTTCAACGTTGAAGATTCAAAATTGTGAAATGACCTTCACCATACAATCAAATGTGTATTTGAGGACCTTGAATACCTGGAGTGCTGGGATTAGTGGTGTGCACAACCCTGCCTGTTTTCCATGGGGTAATTGAGTAGCATTTGCGTCTTTGTGTGTGCTAGGAAAACACATTACAAACTGGGTGAGTATGAGAACCTCTAATAGAACATAGTTTCACACTGTTTGTCCACAGGCCTCAGGTTGTTTTGTGTGCCATGAGGTGCTTAAAAGGAGATCAAGGAGATCAAGGGCAAGGAATGGAACTCAGCAACACAGGACTTGCCTAGCATACGAAAATGCCCACAAGTCAACCTTTTCATTAGCCTAGAAAAAAGATGAAAATTAGAACAGGAATTGTACTGGTTAGCCATAGACCAAGCTCTGGACAGTCACCCCATAACAGTTATGACACCTGATGCATAGTCTCTGTCCCACCGAATTCACCACCTGTGCCCCCACTTGAGCAGACCAGAGAGATGTCAGAGGGTTCCCAACTTGGCTTCAGTTTCCTCTGACTCCAGAAGGACCCATAGGCACAGGGACCTTGGGAGGCCTTCCTAGAATTTGGTGAATAAGATTTGCCCCACCTCCTCTGATCTCTCAGGACCTCATTCTAAATGCTGAGTACCCACATCAGTAGGGAAGCCAGAGTAGGACTAGAGCCCCATAGGAAGAGGACCAACTCTATTTGGGAATGTATGCCTGTCACAGAGACCAGCATGGATTTGGAAGTCTGTGGAGATAAAATCTATTGAGGAAGGATACATATGTGTTTAGGGGGTGCTCCCTGTGTGTGTCTGGAGGGACTGGTTGGGTTTGTGACAGTCTGGATGATGGAGGCTGTGTTAAAAGATACTTGATTACATTGTAAACCATAATATTGTGAACTGGTATGGCTCAGCTTTTGATTCCAGATCTCTCTGTTTACTGTAGACAAGTACTTGTGTGGCTGTACTCTAGCATGTACCTTTAATTCAAGAGCTAAATAAAATCAACCCTAGGTCAAGAGGCAGAGCAAGCAACCAAGCAGACAAGGAGTGAGCATAAGTGTCTTAGGGTTTTACTGCTGTGAACAGACACCATGACCAAGGCAAGTCTCAGAAAGGACAATATTTAATTGGGGCTGGCTTACA
>NW_021613654.1:0-4026 GCF_004785775.1 Grammomys surdaster | reverse complement strand
CCCCTGGGGCGTCCAGCCTTCATGAGGTCAAGGATCTCTTCTTCCACCTATGCCCAGTAGGGCCCTCCGCTCTTACTTATACAGCTAAAGCTATGGATCCCTCCCTAAGTGCTCCTAGGCTGGTGGTTTAGACCCTGGGCTATGGTTGGTTGGTATTGTTGCTCTCCTCATGGGGCCACAAACCCTTTCAACTCCAATGGTCTTCACTCTAACTCCTCCATTGGGAACCCCATGATCAGTCCAATGGCTAGTTGTGGGCATCTGCCTCTGAATATGACAGACTCTTGCAGACTTCTGAGGAGACATCCATATCAGGCTCTTATCAGCATGCACTTCCTGATTTCCACATCAGTATCTACCTTTGGTGACTGCACATGGGATGGATAATCAGGTGGAATGGCCTTCAGACGCCCCCTCCTTCAGTTTCTATCCCTCACTTTGTCTCCATATTTGCTCCCTTGAGTATTTGTTGCTCCTTCTAAGAAGGACTGAATCACCCCCACTTGGTCTTCCTTCTTTATGAGCTTCATGTGGCCTGTGAGTTGAATCATGGGCATTTCAGGGTTCTGGGCTAATATCCAATAATCAGTGAGTGAATACCAAGTGGGTTCTTTTGTGATTGGCTTACCTCACTCAGGATGATAATTTCTAGTTCCATCCATTTACCTAGGAACCTCTCAAATTCATTGTTTTTAATAGCTGAGTAATACTCCATTGTGTAAATATACCACATTTTTTGAATCCATTCCTCAGTTGAAGGACATCTGGGTTCTTTCCAGCTCCTGGCTATTATAAATAAGGTTGCTATGAACATAGTTGAGCATATGTCCTTGTTATATGTTGGAGCATCTTCTGGGTATATGCCTAGGAGTGGTATAGCTAGATCCTCAGGTAATGCTATGTCTAATTTTCTGAGGAAATTCACACTGATTTCCAAAGTGGTTGCACCATCTTGCAGTCCCACCAACAATGGAGGAGTGTTCCTCTTTCTCCACACCCTCACCAGCATCTACTATCACCTGAGTTTTTAATCTTAGCTATTCTGACTGGTGTGAGATGGAATCTCAGGGTTGTTTTGATTTGCATTTCCCTGATGACTAGGGATACTGAACATTTCTTTAGGTGCTTCTTGGCCATTCGAGTTTCCTCCGTTGAAAATTCTTTGTTAAGCTCTATACCCCATTTTTTAATAGGGTTATTTGGTTGTCTGGAGTCTAATTTCTTGAGTTCTTTGTATATATTGGATATTAGCCCTCTATCAGATGTAGGATTGGTAAAGATCTTTTCCCAATATGTTTGTTGTCGTTTTGTCCTATTGACAGTGTCCTTTGCCTTACAGAAACTTTGCAATTTTATGGATCTCATTCATCAATTCTTGATCTTAGAGCATATGCCATTGGTGTTCTGTTCAGAAACTTTTCCCCTGTGCCCAAGTATTCGAGGCTCTTCTCCACCTTTTCTTCTATTAGTTTCAGTGTATCTGGTTTTATGTGGAGGTCCTTTATCCACTTAGACTTGAGCTTTGTACAAGGAGATAAGAATGGATCAATTTTCATTCTTCTACATGTTGTCCTCCAGTTGAAACAGCACCATTTGTTGAAAATGCTGTCCTTTTTCCACTGGACAGTTTTAGCTCCTTTGTCAAAGATCAAGTGACCATAGGAGTGTGGGTTAATTTCTGGGTCTTCAATTCTATTCCATTGATCTTCCTGCCTGTCTCTGTACCAATACCATGTAGTTTTTAATCACTACTGTTCTGTAGTACAGCTTGAGCTCAGGGATGGTGATTCCTCTAGAAGTTCTTTTATTGTTGAGAATAGTTTTTGCTATCCTGTGTTTTTTGTTATTCCAAATGAATTTGAGAATTTCCTTTTCTAACTCTGTGACGAATTGAGTTGGGATTTTAATGGGAATTGCATGGAATCTGTAGATTGCTGTTGGCAAGATGGCCATTTTTACTATATTAATCCTGCCAATCCATGAGGTTGGGAGATCTTTCCATCTTCTGAGATCGTCTTCGATTTCTTTCTTCAGAGACTTGAAGTTCTTGTCATACAGGTCTTTCACTTGCTTGGTTAGATTCACGCCAAGGTATTTTATATTATTTGTGACTATTGTGAAGGGTGACATTTCCCTAAATTCTTTCTCAGTCTGTTTATCTTTCATGTAGAGGAAGGCTACTGATTTGTTTGAGTTGATTTTATAAGCAGCCACTTTGCTGAAGTTGTTTATCAGGTTTAGGAGTTCTCTGGTGGAAGTTTGGGTGTCACTTAAGTATGCTATCATATCATCTGCAAATAGTGATATTTTGACTTCTTCCTTCCCTATTTGTATCCCTTTGACTTCTTTTTGTTTTCTAATTGCTCTGGCTAGGACTTCCAGTAGTATATTGAATAGGTAGGAGGAGAGTGGTCAGCCTTGTTAAGTCCCTGATCTTAGTGGGATTGCTTCAAGTTTCTCTCCATTTAGTTTGATGTTGGCTACTGGTTTGCCATAATTGCTTTTACTATGTTTAGTTAGGGGCCTTAAATTCCTGATCTTTCCAAGACTTTTGCCATGAAGAGATATTGAATTTTGTCAAATACTTTCTCAGCATCTAGTGATATGATCACGTGGTTTTTTTCTTTGAGTTTGTTTATATAGTGGATTACATTGATGGATTTCTGAATGTTGAGCCATCCCTGCATTCCTGGGATAAAACCTACTTGATCATGATGGATGATTGTTCTGATGTGTTCTTGGATTCGGTTTGCTAGAATTTTATTGAATATTTTTGCATCGATGTTCATAAGGGAGATTGGTCTGAAGTTCTCTTTCTTTGTCGGGTCTTTGTGGGGTTTGGGTATGAGTGTAATTGTAGCTTCATAGAACGAATTGGGTAGTGTTCCTTTTGTTTCTATTTTGTGGAATAGTTTGAAGAGAATTGGTATTAGGTCTTCCTTGAAGGTCTGATAAAATTCAGCACTAAAACCATCTGGTCCTGGGCTTTTTTTAGTGGGGAGACTTTTAATGACGGTTGCTATTTCCCTAGGGGTTATGGGACTATTTAGATGGTTTATCTGCTCCTGGTTTAACTTTGGGACCTGGTATCTGTCTAGGAAATTGTCCATTTCTTCCAGGTTTTCCAGTTTTATTGAGTATAGGCCTTTGTAGTAGGATCTGATGATTTTTTTTAATTTCTTCAGTTTCTGTTGTTATGTCTCCCTTTTCAGTTCTGATTTTATTAATTTGGATACTGTCTCTGTGCTCTCTGGTTAATCTAGCTAACGGTTTATCTATCTTATTGATTTTCTCAAAGAACTAACTCCTGGTTTTATTGATATTTTGTATTGTTGTTTCTGTTTCTATTTGGTTGATTTCAGCCCTGAGTTTGATTATTTCCTGCCTTCTACTCCTCCTGGGTGTATTTGCTTCTTTTTGTTCTAGAGCTTTTAGTTGTGGAGTCAACTTGTTAGTGTGTGCTCTTTCCAGTTTCTTTTTGTAGGCACTTAGAGGTATGAGTTTTCCTCTTAGCACTGCCTTCATGGAGTCCCATAAGTTTTGGTATGATGTGTCCTCATTTTCATTGAATTCTAAAAAGTCTTTAATTTCTTTCTTTATTTCTTCCTTGAGCAAGTCATCATTGAGTAGAGAGTTGTTCAGTTTCCATGTGCACGTGGGTTTTCCATTGGTTTTGTCATTATTAAAGACCAGTCTTAGTCCGTGGTGATCTGATATGATGCACAGGATTATTTCAATCTTTTTGTATCTGTAGAGGCCTGCTTTGTGACCAATTATATGGTCTATTTTGGAGAAGGTACCATGAGGTGCTGAGAAAAAGGTATATTCTTTTGTTTTAGGATGAAATGTTCTATAGATGTCTGTTAAGTCCATTTGGTTCATAACTTCTGTTAATTTCAAAGTGTCTCTGTTTAGTTTCTGTTTCCATGATCTGTCCATTGCTGACAATGGGGTGTTGAAATCCCCCACTATTATTGTGTGAGGTGTAATGTGTGTTTTGAGCTTTAGTAAAGTTTCTTTTATGTA
>NW_021613653.1:0-1191 GCF_004785775.1 Grammomys surdaster | reverse complement strand
CTTCTGGGTATATGCCTAGGAGTGGTATAGCTGGATCCTCGGGTAATGCTATGTCCAATTTTCTGAGGAACCGCCAGACTGATTTCCAAAGTGGTTGCACCATCTTGCAGTCCCACCAACAATGGAGGAGTGTTCCTCTTTCTCCACACCCTCGCCAGCATCTACTATCACCTGAGTTTTTAATCTTAGCCATTCTGACTGGTGTGAGATGGAATCTCAGGGTTGTTTTGATTTGCATTTCCCTGACGACTAAGGATGCCGAGCATTTCTTTAGGTGCTTCTCGGCCATTCGAGTTTCTTCTGTTGAAAATTCTTTGTTAAGCTCTATACCCCATTTTTTAATAGGGTAATTTGGTTGTCTGGAGTCTAATTTCTTGAGTTCTTTGTATATATTGGATATTAGCCCTCTATCAGATGAAGGATTGGTAAAGATCTTTTCCCAATTTGTTGGTTGTCGTTTTGTCCTATTGACAGTGTCCTTTGCCTTACAGAAACTTTGCAATTTTATGAAGTCCCATTTGTCAATTCTCGATCTTAGAGCATATGCCATTGGAGTTCTGTTCAGGAACTTTTCCCCTGTGCCCAAGTATTCGAGGCTTTTCCCCACCTTCTCTTCTATTAGTTTCAGTGTATCTGGTTTTATGTGGAGGTCCTTTATCCACTTAGACTTGAGCTTTGTACAAGGAGATAAGAATGGATCAATTTTCATTCTTCTACATGTTGTCCTCCAGTTGAACCAGCACCATTTGTTGAAAATGCTGTCCTTTTTCCACTGGACAGTTTTAGCTCCTTTGTCAAAGATCAAGTGACCATAGGAGTGTGGGTTCATTTCTGGGTCTTCAATTCTATTCCATTGATCTTCCTGCCTGTCTCTGTACCAATACCAGGTAGTTTTTATCACTATTGCTCTGTAGTACAGCTTGAGGTCAGGGATGGTGATTCCTCCAGAAGTTCTTTTATTGTTGAGAATAGTTTTCGCTATCCTGGGTTTTTTGTTATTCCATATGAATTTGAGAATTTCCTTTTCTAACTCTGTGAAGAATTGAGTTGGGATTTTAATGGGGATTGCATTGAATCTGTAGATTGCTTTTGGCAAGATGGCCATTTTTATTATATTAATCCTGCCAATCCATGAGCATGGGAGATCTTTCCATCTTCTGAGATCTTCTTCAATTTCTTTCTTCAGAGACT
>NW_021613652.1:0-1516 GCF_004785775.1 Grammomys surdaster | reverse complement strand
CTTTTGTTTTAGGATGAAATGTTCTATAGATGTCTGTTAAGTCCTTTTGGTTCATAACTTCTGTTAATGTCAAAGTGTCTCGGTTTAGTTTCTGTTTCCATGATCTGTCCATTGCTGAGAGTGGGGTGTTGAAATCCCCTACTATTATTGTATGAGGTGTAATATGAGTTTTGAGCTTTAGTAAAGTTTCTTTTATGTATGTAGGTGCCCTTGCATTTGGAGCATAGATGTTCAGAATTGAGAGTTCACCTTGGTAGATTTTTCCTTTGATGAGTATGAAGTGTCCTTCCTTATCTTTTTTGATTAATTTTGGATGAAAGTCGATTTTATTTGATATTAGAATGGCTACTCCAGCTTGTTTCTTGGGACCATTGGCTTGGAAAATTGTTTTCCACCCTTTTATTCTGAGGTAGTGTCTGTCTTTGTCACTGAGGTGCGTTTCTTGTATGCAGCAAAATTCTGGGTCTTGTTTGTGTATCCAGTCTGATAGTCTGCGTCTTTTTATTGGGGAATTGAGACCATTGATGTTAAAAGATATTAAGGAAAAATGATTGTGGCTTCCTGTTATTTTTGTTATTAGAGGTAAAGTTATGTTTGTATAGTTATCTTCTTTTGGGGTTGTTGGAAGATTACTTCCTTGCTTTTTCTAGGTTGTAGTTTCCCTCCTTGTGTTGGCATTTTCCATCAGTTATCCTTTGAAGTGCTGGGTTTGTGAGAAGATACTGTGCTAATTTGGTTTTGTCATGGAATATCTTGGTTTCACCATCTATAGTGATTGAGAGTTTTGTTGGGTATAGTAATCTGGGCTGACAATTGTGTTCTCTTAGGGTCTGTATGATGTCAGTCCAGGCTCTTCTGGCTTTTATAGTCTCTGGTGAGAAGTCTGGTGTAATTCTTATAGGTCTGCCTTTGTATGTTACTTGACCTTTTTCCCTTACTGCTTTTAGTATTTTTTCTTTGTTTTGTGCATCTGATGTTTTGATTATTATGTGACGGGAGGTATTTCTTTTCTGGTCTAGTCTATTTGGTGTTCTGTAGGCTTCTTGTATGTTTATGGGCATCTTGTTCTTTAGGTTAGGGAAGTTTTCCTCAATAATTTTGTTGAAGATATTTACTGGCCCTTTAAGTTGGGAATCTTCATTCTCATCTATACCTATTATCCTTAGGTTTGGTCTTCTCATTGTGTCCTGGATTTCCTGGATGTTTTGAGTTAGGAGTTTTTTGCATTTTGCATTTTCTTTGACAACTGTGTCAATATTTTCCACCGTATCTTCTGCATTTGAGATTCTCTCTTCTATCTCTTGTATTCGGTTGGTGATGCTTGCATCTGTGACTCCTGATCTCTTTCTTAGGTTTTCTATTTCCATGGTTGTCTCCCTTTGAACTTTCTTTATTGTTTCTATTTCCAGTTTCAGATCCTGAATGTTTTTGTTTAATTCCTTCTTTGTGTTTTCTTGCATTTCTTTAAGGGATTTCTGTGATTCCTCTTTAAGGGCTTCTATCTGTTTACTTGTAC
>NW_021613651.1:0-1220 GCF_004785775.1 Grammomys surdaster | reverse complement strand
TATTTCTGACTTACTATTATCTATGACTGAAGACTATTGATATTTCAGCTTTATATATTTCTGATTTCCTATTAACTATGAGTTATGACTATTGGTTGTTCATGTTCAATTATTTCTGAATTACTATTAACCACGAATCGTGATTATTGATTTATCATGTTCATTTATTTCTTACTTACTATTATCTATGACTGAGGACTATTGATATTTCAGCTTTATGTATTTCTGATTTCCTATTAACTATGTCATATGACTAATGGTTGTTCATGTTCATTTATTTAAGAATTACTATTACCCACGAATCGTGATTATTGTTTATTCATGTTCATTTATTTCTGACTTACTATTATCTATAACTGATGACTAATGATATTTCACCTTTATATATTTCTGATTTACTATGACCTCTGACTGATGACTATTGATTAATCAAGTTCGTTTGTTTCTGATTTACAGTTATCGACGAATGCTGAATAATGATTATTCATGTTCATTTATTTCTGTCTTATTATTATCTATGACTGATCACTATTGATATTTCAGCTTTCTATTATTCTGATTTACTATGAATTCTGACTGATGAGTATTTATTATCGTGTTCATTTATTTCTGATTTACTATTATTCATGAATGCTTAATATTGATTATTCATGTTCATTTATTTCTGACTATTATCTAAGACTCATGACTAATGATATTTCAGCTTTATATATTTCTAATTTACAATGAAGTATGACTGATGAGTATTGATTATTTGTGTTCATTTATTTCTGATTTACTATTATCCATGAATGCTCAATATTGATTATTCCTGTTCATTCATTTCTAAATTACTATTATTTGATGACTATTGATGTTTAAGCTTTATTTATTTCTGATTTCTTTTGAACTATGACTGATGACTATTGATTAATCAAGTTTTTTATATCTGATTTCCTATTATCTATGACTTATGACAATTGATATTTTATCTTTATATGTTTCTCGTTTACTATGAACTAAGGGTGATCACTATTGATTATTCATGTTCATTTATTTCTGATTTACTATAATCCACGAATCGTGAATATTGATTATTACTGTTCATTTATTTCTCATTTACTATTAACAATGACTGATGAATATTGATACTTCTGCTTTATTTATTTCTGATTTCCCACGAACTATGACTGATGACTATTGATTAATCATGTTTTTTATTTCTGGTTTACCATTATACA
>NW_021613650.1:0-1856 GCF_004785775.1 Grammomys surdaster | reverse complement strand
ACTGAAAGAACAATACAAAATATCAATAAAACCAGGAGTTGGTTCTTTGAGAAAATCAACAAGATAGATAAACCGTTAGCCAGATTAACCAGAGGGCACAGAGAGAGTATCCAAATTAATAAAATCAGAACTGAAAAGGGAGACATAACAACAGAAACGGAAGAAATTAAAAAAATCATCAGATCCTACTACAAAGGCCTATACTCAACAAAACTGGAAAACCTGGATGAAATGGACAATTTCCTAGACAGATACCAGGTACCAAAATTAAACCAGGAGCAGATAAACCATCTAAATAGTCCCATAACCCCTCATGAAATAGCAGCAGTCATCAAAAGCCTCCCCACTAAAAAAAGCCCAGGACCAGATGGTTTTAGTGCTGAATTCTATCAGACCTTCAAGGAAGACCTAATACCAATTCTCTTCAAACTATTCCACAAAATAGAGACAGAAGGAACACTACCCAATTCGTTCTATGAAGCTACAATTACACTCATTCCCAAACCCCACAAGGACCCAACAAAGAAAGAGAACTTCAGACCAATCTCCCTTATGAACATCGATGCAAAAATACTCAATAAAATTCTAGCAAACCGAATCCAAGACCACATCAAAACAATCATCCATCATGATCAAGTAGGTTTTATCCCAGGAATGCAGGGATGGTTCAATATTCGGAAATCCATCAATGTAATCCACTATATAAACAAACTTAAAGAAAAAAACCACATGATCATCTCACTAGATGCTGAGAAAGCATTTGACAAAATTCAACATCCCTTCATGATAAAAGTCTTGGAAAGATCAGGAATTCAAGGCCCCTACCTAAACATAGTAAAAGCAATTTACAGCAAACCAGTAGCCAACATCAAGCTAAATGGAGAGAAACTTGAAGCAATCCCACTAAGATCAGGGACTAGACAAGGTTGCCCACTCTCCCCCTACCTATTCAATATAGTACTGGAAGTCTTAGCCAGAGCAATTAGACAGCAAAAAGAAGTCAAAGGGATACAAATAGGAAAGGAAGAAGTCAAAATATCGCTATTTGCAGATGATATGATAGTATACTTAAGTGACCCCCAAACTTCCACCAGAGAACTCCTAAACCTGATAAACAACTTCAGCAAAGTGGCTGGTTATAAAATCAACTCAAACAAATCAGTAGCCTTCCTCTACATGAAAGATAAACAGACTGAAAAAGAAATTAGGGAAATGACACCCTTCACAATAGTTGCAAATAATATAAAATACCTTGGTGTGAATCTAACCAAGCAAGTGAAAGACCTGTATGACAAGAACTTCAAGTCTCTGAAGAAAGAAATTGAAGAAGATCTCAGAAGATGGAAAGATCTCCCATGCTCATGGATTGGCAGGATTAATATAATAAAAATGGCCATCTTGCCAAAAGCAATCTACAGATTCAATGCAATCCCCATTAAAATCCCAACTCAATTCTTCACAGAGTTAGAAAAGGAAATTCTCAAATTCATATGGAATAACAAAAAACCCAGGATAGCGAAAACTATTCTCAACAATAAAAGAACTTCTGGAGGAATTACCATCCCTGACCTCAAGCTGTACTACAGAGCAATAGTGATAAAAACTACCTGGTATTGGTACAGAGACAGGCAGGAAGATCAATGGAATAGAATTGAAGACCCAGAAATGAACCCACACTCCTATGGTCACTTGATCTTTGACAAAGGAGCTAAAACTGTCCAGTGGAAAAAGGACAGCATTTTCAACAAATGGTGCTGGTTCAACTGGAGGACAACATGTAGAAGAATGAAAATTGATCCATTCTTATCCCCTTGTACAAAGCTCAAGTCTATGTGGATAAAGGACCTCCACATAAA
>NW_021613649.1:0-3319 GCF_004785775.1 Grammomys surdaster | reverse complement strand
CCACATTTTTTGAATCCATTCCTCAGTTGAAGGACATCTGGGTTCTTTCCAGCTCCTGGCTATTATAAATAAGGCTGCTATGAACATAGTTGAGCATATGTCCTTGTTATATGTTCGAGCATCTTCTGGGTATATGCCTAGGAGTGGTATAGCTGGATCCTCGGGTAATGCTATGTCCAATTTTCTGAGGAACCGCCAGACTGATTTCCAAAGTGGTTGCACCATCTTGCAGTCCCACCAACAATGGAGGAGTGTTCCTCTTTCTCCACACCCTCGCCAGCATCTACTATCACCTGAGTTTTTAATCTTAGCCATTCTGACTGGTGTGAGATGGAATCTCAATCACCTGAGTTCTTAATCTTAGCCATTCTGACTGGTGTGAGATGGAATCTCAGAGTTGTTTTGATTTGCATTTCCCTGATGACTAAGGACACTGAACATTTCTTTAGGTTCTTCTTGGCCATTCGAGTTTCTTCCATTGAAAATTCTTTGTTAAGCTCTATACCCCATTTTTTAATAGGGTAATTTGGTTGTCTGGAGTCTACTTTCTTGAGTTCTTTGCATATATTGGATATTAGCCCTCTATAAGATGTAGGATTGGTAAAGATCTTTTCCCAATTTGTTGGTTGTCGTTTTGTCCTATTGACAGTGTCCTTTGCCTTACAGAAACTTTGCAATTTTATGAAGTCCCATTTGTCAATTCTTGATCTTAGAGCATATGCCATTGGTGTTCTGTTCAGGAACTTTTCCCCTGTGCCCAAGTATTCGAGGGTCTTCCCCACCTTCTCTTCTATTAGTTTCAATGTATCTGGTTTTATGTGGAGGTCCTTTATCTATCCACTTAGACTTGAGCTTTGTACAAGGAGATAAGAATGGATCAATTTTCATTCTTCTACATGTTGTCCTCCAGTTGAACCAACACCATTTGTTGAAAATGCTGTCCTTTTTCCACTGGACAGTTTTAGCTCCTTTGTCAAAGATCAAGTGACCATAGGAGTGTGGGTTCATTTCTGGGTCTTCAATTCTATTCCATTGATCTTCCTGCCTGTCTCTGTACCAATACCAGGTAGTTTTTATCACTATTGCTCTGTAGTACAGCTTGAGGTCAGGGATGGTGATTCCCCCAGAAGTTCTTTTATTGTTGAGAATAGTTTTCGCTATCCTGGGTTTTTTGTTATTCCATATGAATTTGAGAATTTCCTTTTCTAACTCTGTGAAGAATTGAGTTGGGATTTTAATGGGGATTGCATTGAATCTGTAGATTGCTTTTGGCAAGATGGCCATTTTTATTATATTAATCCTGCCAATCCATGAGCATGGGAGATCTTTCCATCTTCTGAGATCTTCAATTTCTTTCTTCAGGGACTTGAAGTTCTTGTCGTACAGGTCTTTCACTTGCTTGGTTAGATTCACACCAAGGTATTTCATATTATTTGCAACTATTGTGAAGGGTGTCATTTCCCTAATTTGTTTTTCAGTCTGTTTATCTTTCATGTAGAGGAAGGCTACTGATTTGTTTGAGTTGATTTTATAACCAGCCACTTTGCTGAAGTTGTTTATCAGGTTTAGGAGTTCTCTGGTGGAAGTTTGGGGTCACTTAAGTATACTATCATATCATCTGCAAATAGCAATATTTTGACTTCTTCCTTTCCTATTTGTATCCCTTTGACTTCTTTTTGTTGTCTAATTGCTCTGGCTAGGACTTCCAGTACTATATTGAGTAGGTAGGGGGAGAGTGGGCAGCCTTGTCTAGTCCCTGATCTTAGTGGGATTGCTTCAAGTTTCTCTCCATTTAGCTTGATGTTGGCTACTGGTTTGCTGTAAATTGCTTTTACTGTGTTTAGGTATGGGCCTTGAATTCCTGATCTTTCCAAGACTTTTATCATGAAGGGATGTTGAATTTTGTCAAGTGCTTTCTCAGCGTCTAGTGAGATGATCATGTGGTTTTTTTCTTTGAATTTGTTTATATAGTGGATTACATTGATGGATTTCCGAATATTGAACCATCCCTGCATTCCTGGGATAAAACCTACTTGATCATGATGGATGATTGTTTTGATGTGTTCTTGGATTCGGTTTGCTAGAATTTTATTGAGTATTTTTGCATCGATGTTCATAAGGGAGATTGGTCTGAAGTTCTCTTTCTTTGTGGGGTCTTTGTGGGGTTTGGGTATGAGTGTAACTGTAGCTTCATAGAATGAATTGGGTAGTGTTCCTTCTGTTTCTATTTTGTCGAATAATTTGAAGAGAATTGGTATTAGGTCTTCCTTGAAGGTCTGATAAAATTCAGCACTAAAACCATCTGGTCCTGGGCTTTTTTAAGTGGGGAGACTTTTAATGACTGCTGCTATTTCCTGAGGGGTTATGGGACTATTTAGATGGTTTATCTGCTCCTGGTTTAACATTGGGACCTGGTATCTGTCTAGGAAATTGTCCATTTCTTCCAGGTTTTCCAGTTTTGTTGAGTATAGGCCTTTGTAGTAGGATCTGATGATTTTTTGAATTTCTTCAGTTACTGTTGTTATGTCTCCCTTTTCAGTTCTGATTTTATTAATTTGGATACTGTCTCTGTGCCCTCTGGTTAATCTGGCTAACGGTTTATCTATCTTATTGATTTTCTCAAAGAACCAACTCCTGGTTTTATTGATATTTTGTATTGTTCTTTCTGTTTCTATTTGGTTGATTTCAGCCCTGAGTTTGATTATTTCCTGCCTTCTACTCCTCCTGGGTATATTTGCTTCTTTTTGTTCTAGAGCTTTTAGTTGTGCAGTCAAGTTGTTAGTGTGTGCTCTTTCCAGTTTCTTTTTGTAGGCACTTAGAGCTATGAGTTTTCCTCTTATCACTGCCTTCATGGAGTCCCACAAGTTTTGGTATGATGTGTCCTCATTTTCATTGAATTCTAAAAAGTCTTTTATTTCTTTCTTTATTTCTTCCTTGAGCAAGTCATCATTGAGTAGAGAGTTGTTCAGTTTCCATGTGCACGTGGGTTTTCCATTGGTTTTGTCATTATTAAAGACCAGTCTTATTCCGTGGTGATCTGATAAGATGCAAGGGATTATTTCAGTCTTTTTGTATCTGTAGAGGCCTGCTTTGTGACCAATTATATGGTCTATTTTGGAGAAGGTACCATGAGGTGCTGAGGAAAAGGTATATTCTTTTGTTTTAGGATGAAATGTTCTATAGATGTCTGTTAAGTCCATTTGCTTCATAACTTCTGTTAATGTCAAAGTGTCTCTGTTTAGTTTCTGTTTCCATGATCTGTCCATTGCTGAGAGTGGGGTGTTGAAATCCCCCACTATTATTGTGTGAGGTGTAATGT
>NW_021613648.1:0-1214 GCF_004785775.1 Grammomys surdaster | reverse complement strand
GGTGCATTTTTAAAACTACTTTCATCAATTTATAGGCAAATTTCATGATTTCATTCATTCTTGGGGCACACTGAACTCCTGCTGGTTCTCACACAGAGTCTCAGGGTTCTAGGCAACTGCCCAACCATGACCCAGAAAACCCTTATGCAGTCCCACATCTTATGTTCAAACTTTATACACATTCTCTGGATAATCTCCCTGATGTCCTTGAGTTCAATTGCAGCTTGCTATAGTTGAGATATGAAGTGACTTTTCAAAAAGTTCAAGTTTGTTCCCAAGGTGTGGCCCTATTTTGAGACACTCTGGAAGTTTATCCATTTCCACCAATAATTTACCCTCCTTTCTTAAATTTATACAGCTTCTTTGCAAGCTTTTCACTGTACTACAGCCATTGTTTGCCACTCTGTTTTGACTTCAGTGTTTTTATTTTATATAGAACCCCCACACATACATAAATGCACAAATATATGCATGCATATGCACACACATGCACAAGCTTAATTCCTTACCTGCAGCTAGGACTGATTAATATTTCTGATCTTCCACACCTCAAATTAGGTGTGTCTCCTTTAGTATGCTAATGCTTTATTTAAAGCAGGCCCCTATGATACACTAAAGGAAGGACATAGTGAAATCTCTCTTCATAAATTTTTTAATCACTATGGCTCTGTTCCAACCACAATATCAGCTCCATTAGGGAAAGCCCTGTTTCATTGGTTCGCACAGATGGAAAGGTCTCACAATAGAAGCCTCTGAATATAACTACTACCTTTTTCTTCTAAGTGGAAAACTTATACTTTCATAAATATTCAAGGTGGACACTTAGGTAGAATCCATAACTTGTGACTATGACAATGATCAACATGGGTGTGCTGCAAGTATCTCTCTTATACATTGACTTAGTTTTCTTCATGGATCTATCTAAAGAAGTTTAGCTGGATCAAAACAACAACAACAACAACAACAACAACAAAACAGTTCTATGTTTGTTGTTGAAAGACATCTATAACTGATTTCTTATCAGAGAGAGTGAGTGGCAGTCCCAGCAAGACTGTCTCTATGTTCAGTGTTCTCCCTGCTACCTAACCCATGTTGTGTTTTGTTGGTTGAAGCGTAAGACAGAATCTAATTCTCGTTTTTACATTGTTGTGCAGTAAAAGTTTTAATTTTAATGCAATTCTATTTATCAGTTATTGATATTATTCACTGTAGCA
>NW_021613647.1:0-3260 GCF_004785775.1 Grammomys surdaster | reverse complement strand
AACCAGGGCTGTACAGAGAAAGTCTGTCTCAAAAAACCAAAAAAAAAAAAAAAAAAAGTTGGAGAATACTTAAAGAAGGGAAAACTTTCAAATGTATTTAACCTGTAAATCCTTTCCTTTTGGCATATCTGTTAGAATGAAACAGAGAATTCATACCGGTGAGAATCTTAACAAATATAATGCATATGGAAATAGCTTTGATTTCATTTCAGGTCTGAAGAAGCATCTGAAATTTTTTAGTGTGGAAAGTTTTTCTGTTGGGGAAAATGTGGCATTTTCCTCGATAAAATATGTTTTACCTAGGGTGTATTCTTTGCAACATTTGAGGCTCCACACTAAAGCATGAGTACAATTATGAGAAACTTGTGAATTCCTTCATGCAATGTTCAAATCTTTGATAATGTCAAGTATTCATGATTGTTGAAACTCTGAAAATGTGGCAATGTAGGACAGTTTTTATTAAACTTTCCCTTGGTCTCCCTCAAATATTACTAGATGAAGGTGAGTCTGGAAATGAGAAGAATGTAATGTTGTATAACTCTTTCATGGATAGGGAAATAATGCTTTCCAAAGAGAAAATAATTGAGGTGTATACAATAGCCCTCAAAATATATAATAAGACTGGCAACGTCCTGTTAATTTTATTCAAATGAACAAATTCAGACCAGTTGTGCTTAAAAGAGTTTCTTACAATGTGAGCGACAGAGACTACAAGTTCTGTATCCTATATTATACCTACAGATGTGAAGTACATGTCAAGGATCCAATATCCATAATTCTTTTCAAATGCTGGTTTTAGGTTTCAGGATTAAAACTGACTATAAGTCTTTTGTGCTCAACAACTCCATCCCATTTGTCCTGTTAATAAAGCTCAATGATTCTACAAGTTTGACTTGGTTGTTTTCAGTTTGCACTTGGGTTACTTAGATGAATTATATGGTGAATCTTCCCAACAAATGTCTTTCATAAAATGTCACGCCCACTTCGCCAGCAAGGATGATGCAACAACAGGATCCTTCCTCACACACTTTATTGGGGAATACACCATTGATTGCAAAGCGAAAGACCCCAAGCCCGAAATGGGTGCTGATAAAATAGTTATCACAACTCTGTATAAGTGTCTAATTGGTGCTTCTTGCAGAACTTCATTTACATACTGCTTGGGAGGGTGAGGAGCCGCATCTGAAAGATACGCAGGCTCACAGCAGGTGTTTACGACCCTGAATGCAGTTGTTTTCCACCTCAAACATCGGTGACAAGCGCCATCTTCTAATGGCGGCTCCTTACATCTCCCCCTATTTTATTTTTTAAGAGCAGGCACTGGCCTATATCCCTGTCTTAGGCTAGTTGATGTGCCTCCATAGCCAGCACCAAAGAATGGTGAGTTCCCTGTTTTAGGCAATGATGGTTGCACCCACACCTGGCATTCTTGCCAGCAAGAATGTGCACCCAGGTTGTGGCCACTTGTAATGCCTGTCATGGGGTAGACTCACAACTAATGGTGTGCCTCTGGCTTATGGCATCAACCTATTCCCATCGTTGGGACCAAGGGCAGCTGGCCAGGAGAAGATAAGACGGAGCTGCCCTTGGCCTGTCTGGCGCGGTACCAAACATGACTCAAACTCAAGCCCGATCAAGCAAATTCCATCTTGGGGGAATAAGCGATCAAGGACTGATAGTTTAAGATGGTCTCCCTTACCCTACCAGGTGCAATGGAAACAAGTCCTCTGGGTGCAAGGGCTAAGGGAGACAGAAAGAGAGGCAAACACCCGTCCCTGTGCAATGGACCCATCTCACAGGGGTGGATGGGCTGTTTGCCTCAAAATCAGGTACCAGAGCTACACAGACAGGACCAGCCAGGCCAAGACTCCTCACCGATCCAGTGCAATGGGCTGAACCCTTGGGGTGCAACGGCTGAGGGATCTGTTTGCTGGCTATTCCCTTAACATAGACAACCAGATTTCAGGAGATGTACCCTGTTCGAGGGCTAGCAATACTTGAGTAGTTAGTACTTTGTCTATTCATTGACGAAATTTAAGTCTGCAAAGCAACCATAGACACAATACCAGTCCGCAACAAACTACAGCCCCAAAGAGAACTACCCCTATCCATTCCTTAAAGTAGGAAAATGCAGAAGTTAGCCAAGAAATAAAATCTCCCATAGTGATAGGATTGATGCGGGTTCCATTCAGTACTGTAATCTCCATCAACAGACGATTCTGCAACCGCTCCGCTTGCTGGGACCAATTGCCTTTTAAAAAATTAGACAACAGGTTACCATCTTTAAAAGTAGAATTATCATACCTCAATGGGGTAATGCACATATGTTTAGTGTGACTAACACAACTTAGCTGTACAATATCTACAATCTCCTCCAATTTGCTTTGAAGAAGATCCACTCTCTGATTAACCAGAAGAATACCAGAAGTGAGATGAGCATTCATTTGATGTTGTGTAACCAAAGCATCCGCAGCTCTTTCTACTAAAGCATCAACAGTTTGAGCTGCAGTTACTTGATTGGCCATTGGTATGCCTGCAGTCACAGCAGCTGCTGCTGATACTGCTATTGCGGTCACAATTGCAGCTGTAATACCAAAATTTCTTTTTTGTCTAAATAAAGTGGCTATAGGAAAATCTTCTGGATTTGCTTCCACAGGAATTGGCACAAAAGTAGGTATATGTACTATTAAGGCCAAAGATAAGCAACCGTTCCAGCATTCAGCTAAGTAGCAGGTAGAATTACTTGCGCTACAGTTCAGAAAACTTGTATTACTTTCAAACTCAGCCAATATAAAGAAAAATGGGGGTGAAACACATACAGGGGCAGCTGGGGCAGATGCATGCACCAGCTCTCCATTTACCTTAATCCCATCCAAATAAGGATAGCTATTTTGTATCACATGATATAGACCTTGCATAGAGACAAATGCAGAAAAGCTAGTACTGGCTCCAGCTATATTTGTTAGTATCCATTGATAAAAAGGCCATATATTTCACTTTCCTGTTCGAATGCCAGTCTTGTTGATAGCAGCCCATTTTATAGGAGGTGAAAGGGCAAACCCTGAAGCAATCTCCATGTCAGGAGATTCTTTAGATTGACATGTCGTAAAAACTGGAGGAAAAGATATATCAGGGGGACACCAATGTAAAACTCTCTTGTATGTAGCATTATTGGTGGGCCATTGTGATGTCCAAGGTGCAGTAACATTACCCCGAAGCAACATGGTAGTTATATTTAATAAGGCCCTGTCATTATTAGC
>NW_021613646.1:0-7130 GCF_004785775.1 Grammomys surdaster | reverse complement strand
TGGGGGGTCTTAGACAAGTTCACAACCCCAAAACACTGATGTGAGACGAGTCACATCGATGGTCGAAGGCTTTAGGCTGTCGACGATGGGCAACGTCAAGGGACTCCGATGTGGGTGAAAGGAGGGTGAGAGCCCTGTCTTAGGCCATGTAGGCTGCACCCACTCCCAGCACCATGCACTCCTTTTCGGCTGCATTGGGTGGGCCCCTGGGAAGTGGACCTACAATAATCCCATCATTGGGCTAACTCACAGCCATCCTAGTCTCTTGTAAATGTTCAAGTTACCAACCATTTGTCAGTTTGGGGTGTAATATTGTCATAAAGGAAGGCTCCCCAATGTTAGCGGCCATATCAAGGGTGGCCTTGGTTTAGGAAAAAGCCAATTTTTGTTGTGGTGATCAAGAGGCCAAGCTCTCTAGCGAGAGAAATGAGGGCAAAGCCAGGCATACCAGGAACCCTTCTGGAGGGCGTGGAAGTCTAGGGGTCGACCGTAGGGGGAGGCAGGGGAGCTGAAAGCTGTGTCAGTCTCCTGCGGAGTCACTTCTGGATCCTCTGCAATTTTCAGCTGATGGTAATGAACTTCAACTGCCTTCTTGATGGCAGCATCAACCTGGTTCCGTGGACGACAGGTCACAGGCGATGATCTCTGTCTTGCTCAATCTTGATGTCGTGCGCACATCCTCTCAATGAGGGTCCGTCCTGATGGGTCCGTGCCTCGAGCCCCACGTCTGGGTGCCACTTGACCCAACCGGCGGGTCCTGGTTATTCGTGGGGGCTAGGAGGACTGCAACCTGCTATTCTTCAGAAGAGATGGTACACTGCTTGAGTTATGGTCTCCCTGCTATTCTTCAGATGATATGGTACACTGCTTTGAGTCTATCTGCAGTTGCCAAGCAGGATCTTGCAGTTGCCCAGCTTCAGGGGACCTTGTGCAGGTGGGAAAAGGTAGGGGGTGAGGGTAAGGGCGAGGCTCCTGGCTTCTGGTCCATCTGGGTTAGAACTTCTAATAGCAGGCATCACGGGTGATTCAATTTTACCTGGAAAGAAAAAAGAAGGGGATTCTCTTCCCTGGATGTAAATTGTTATTCATCGTATTTATGATTGGGCCTGGCTTTGTGAGGGTATCTATTTTTTTCATTAATATTTGTGGTAGCCGGTTAGCTGTGCCTTCTGTGGTATTGGGCGGGCATATCAGTCCTCGGCTCCATAAGGGAACTGGGACTGGGGCATTCCCTTTATGGGTATGAGGGTCCTTCCCCATATCTGTGGCAAAGTTTTGTTGGTCTTGGTGGTGCCCGAGGTCACCAACATGGTCAGCAAGAGATTTGCCATGAGCTTTCAGCTTTAGAGAGAGAAAAGTGAACAAGGCATGATGGAGAGTATTTCAGGGGGACTCCTTCTGAGGGGGTACCGTTCCCCCTCTTTTGTTTTTAAAGCCAATTTTTCAGAGTTCTTGTAAAATCAGGGCAGAAGCGCCAACAGTTGCTCCTTCCACACTCAGAGAGTCATGAAGGCCTTATTTAAGGATATATAAATCTATATTAATAATCTTTTGTCAAAGGACTTTTATAGCTCCACTGACAATCAGACTATATGATATATCGATTAGAAATAGCTTTTTCTACTTTTTGTGAGATTACTTCTCTTTTGTCAATTAACTGTTGAGGAAGTTAGGGTTTACCTCTCTCTTGAGAATATTGAACAGAGATTTAAATTCTTTTGTGGAGAGCTTAAAATAGTATCTTAGCCAATTTGCATCTCCTAGAAACTTTTGAAATTAATTTAAAATAAATAGACTCCCTCTTTTTTAAAATCCTTTATCTGTGTGGGGTTTTTATTGGGTATTATACGTATTTACCTTTCAATGTTGTCTCCTTTCTCATTCTCCCCCCAAATCCCTTATCCCCTACCCCTTCCTCCTAATTTTTGTGATGGTGTGCTCCAAACATCCTCCCAGTCCCATCTCCCTGCTCTCGAATTCCAACACAGTAGGGGATCCAAACTTTAAGGGACCTTGGCCCTCCACTTTCACTGGAGTCTAACAAGGTCACCCTCAATTCCCTATACAGGTGCGTGAGTCCCTCCCTTTGTGCTCTCTGGTTGGTGGTTTAGACTTTGGGAGTTCTGGTTGAAACTTTTGATGCTCCTTCTAAAAAGGGCCAACGCATTCATACTTTGGTCTTCCTTCTTCTATGTGAGTTTTATGTGGTCTATATGAAGATTCTTAGAAATTGTGAGCTTTTGGGCTAATATCCACTTATCAGTGAGTGCATACCATGTATGTTCCTTTGAGATTGGGTCATCTCACTCAAGATGATATTTTCCAGCTCCATCCATTTGCCTAGGAATTTTGTGAACTGATTGTTTTTAATAGCTGAGTAGTACTCCATTGTATAAATGTACCACATTTTCTGCATCCATTCTTCTGTTGAAGGGCATCTGGGTTCTTTCCAACTTCTGGCTATTATAAATAAGGCTGCTATGAACATGGTGGAGCATGTGTCCCTGTTGTATGTTGAAACTTCTTTTGGGTATATGCCCAGGAGTGGTATAGCTGGGTCCCTAGGTAACGCTATGTTCAATTTTCTGAGATACCGCCAGACTGCCTTCCATAGTGGTTGTACCAGTTTACAATCCCACCAACAGTGGAGGAGTGTTCCTCTTTCTCCACATCCTCGCCAACATGTACTGTCACCTGTGTTTTTGATCTTAGCCATTCTGACTGGTGTGAGGTGGAATCTCAGTGTTGTTTTCATTTGCATTTCCCTGATGACTAGGGATGCTGAACACTTCTTTAGGTGCTTCTCAACCATTCGAGCTTCCTCAGTTGAGAATTCTTTGTTCAGGTCTGTGCTCCATTTTTTAATAGGGTTCTTTGATTGTCTAGAGTCTAATTTCTTCAGTTCTTTGTATACCTTGGATATTAGCCCTTTATCAGATGTAGGGTTGGTGAATATCTTTTCCCAATCTGTTGGTTGCCGCTCTGTCCTATTGACTGTGTCCTTTGCTTTACAGAAGCTTTGCAGCTTTATGAGGTCCCATTTGTCAATTTTTGGTCTTAGAGCACAGGCCATTGGCGTTCTGTTCAGGAACTTTTTCCCTGTGCCTATGTATTCCAGGCTTTTTCCCAGTTTCTCTTCTATTAGTTTCAGTGTGGCTGGTTTTAGGTGGAGGTCCTTAATCCACTTGGAATTGAGCTTTGTACAAGGAGATAAGTATGGATCAATTTGCTTTTTTCTACATGCTGACCACCAGTTGGACCAGCACCATTTGTTGAAAATGCTATCTTTTTTCCATTCGATGGTTTTAGCCCCTTTGTCAAAGATTAAGTTACCATAGGTATGGGGGTTCATTTCTGGGTCTTCTATTCTATTCCACTGATCCTCCTGCCTGTCTCTGTTCCAATACCATGCAGTTTTTATCACTATTGCTTTGTAGTACAGCTTGAAGTCGGGGATGGTGATTCCTCCAGAAGTTCTTTTATTGCTGAGAGTAGTTTTCGCAATCCTGGGTTTTTTGTTATTCCAAATAAATTTTAAGATTGCTCTTTCTATCTCTGAGAAGAATTGAGTGGGAATTTTGATGGGGATTGCATTAAATCTGTAGATGGCTTTTGGCAAAATAGCCATTTTTACTATATTAATCCTTCCAATCCATGAGCATGGGAGATCTTTCCATCTTCTGAGATCGGCTTCGATTTATTTCTTCAGGGGAATGAAGTTCTTGTCATACAGGTCTTTTACTTGCTTGGTTAGGTTCACACCAAGGTATTTTATATTATCTGTGACTATTTTGAAGGGTGTCATTTCCATAATTTCTTTCTCAGCCAGTTTATCTTTTGAGTAGAGGAAGGCTACTGATTTGCTTGAGTTAATTTTATATCCAGCCACTTTGCTAAAGTTGTTTATCAGGTTTAGGAGTTCTCTGGTGGAAGTTTTGGGGTCACTTAAGTATACTATCATATCATCTGCAAATAGTGAGATTTTGACTTCTTCCTTTCCAATTTGTATCCCTTTGACCTCCTTGTGTTGCCTAATTGCTCTGGCTAGGACTTCCAATACTATATTAAATAAGTAGGGGGAGAGTGGGCAGCCTTGCCTAGTCCCTGATTTTAGTGGGATTGCTTCAAGTTTCTCTCCATTTAGTTTAATGCTGGCTACTGGTTTGCTGTAAATTGCTTTTACTATGTTTAGGTATGGACCTTGAATTCCTGACCTTTCCAAGACTTTTATCGTGAAGGGGTGTTGAATTTTGTCAAATGCTTTCTCAGCATCTAGTGAGATGATCATGTGGTTTTTTTCTTTGAGTTTGTTTATATAATGGATTACATTGATGGATTTCCGAATATTGAACCAACCCTGCATTCCTGGGATGAAGCCAACTTGATCGTGATGGATAATTGTTTTGATGTGTTCTTGAATTCGGTTCGCTAGAATTTTATTGAGTAGTTTTGCATCAATGTTCATAAGGGAGATTGGCCTGAAGTTCTCTTTCTTTGTTGGGTCTTTGTGTGGCTTAGGTATGAGTGTAATTGTGGCTTCAAAGAATGAGTTGGGTAGTGTACCTTCTGTTTCTATTTTGTGGAATAGTTAGAAAAGAATTGGGATTAGGTCTTCCTTGAAGGTCTGATAGAATTCTGCGCTAAAACCGTCTGGTCCCGGGCTTTTCTTTGTAGGGAGACTTTTAATGACTGCTTCTATTTCTTTTGGGGTTATGGGACTGTTTAGATGGTTTATCTGGTCCTGATTTAACATTGGCAACTGGTATTTGTCTAAGAAATTGTCCATTTCATCCAAATTTTCCAATTTTGTTGAATATAGGCTTTTGTAGTAGGATCTGATGATTTTTTTAATTTCCTCAGTTTCTGTTGTTATGTCCCCCTTTTGAGTTCTGATTTTATTAATTTGGATACTGTCTCTCTGCCCTCTGATTAGTCTAGCTAAGGGTTTATCTATCTTGTTGATTTTCTCAAAGAACCAGCTCCTGGTTTTATTGATTCTTTGGATAGTTCTTTTTGTTTCAATTTGGTTGATTTCAGCCCCGAGTTTAATTATTTCCTGCCTTCTACTCCTCTTGGGTGTATTAGCTTCTTTTTGTTCTAGGTCTTTCAGGTGCTCTGTCAAGCTGTTAGTGTATGCTCCCTCCAGTTTCTTTTTGTAGGCACTTAGAGCTATGAATTTTCCTCTTAGCACTGCTTTCATTGTATCCCATAAATTTTGGTATGATGTGTCATCATTTTCATTAAATTCTAAAAAGTTTTTAATTTCTTTCTTTATTTCTTCCCTTACCTGATTATCAAGGAGTAGGGTGTTGTTCAGTTTCCATGTAAATGTGGGCTTTCCATTCTCTTTGTCATTTTTGAAGACCAGCCTTAGACCATGGTGATCTGATAGGATGCAGGGAATTATTTCAATTTTCTTATATCTGTTGAGGCCTGTCTTGTGCCCAATTATATGGTCTATTTTGGAGAAGGTACCATGAGGTGCTGAGAAAAAGGTATATTCTTTTGCTTTAGGGTGAAATGTTCTATAGATATCTGTTAAGTCCATTTGGTTCATAACTTCTGTTAGTTTTACTGTATCTCTATTTAGTTTCTGTTTCCATGATTTATCCATTGCTGAGAGAGGGGGTTGAAGTCTCCCACTATTATTATGTGAGGTCCAATGTGTGTTTTGAGCTTTAGTAAGGTTTCTTTTATGAAAGTCGATGCTCTTGTATTTGGCGCATAGATATTCAGAATTGAGAGTTCATGTTGGTTGACTTTTCCTTTGACAAGTATGAAATGCCCTTCCTTATCCTTTTTGATAGTTTTAAGTTGAAAGTTGATTTTATTCGATATTAGAATGGCTACTCCCGCTTGTTTCTTAGTGCCATTTGCTTGAAAAATTGTTTTCCAACCTTTTACTCTAAGGTAGTGTCTGTCTTTGTCACTGAGGTGGGTTTCCTGTAAGCAGCAAAAAGCTGGGTCCTGTTTGCGTATCCAGTCCATTAGCCTATCCCTTTTTATTGGGGAATTGAGCCCATTGATGTTAAGAGATATTAAGGAGAGGGTGTTCTTGCTTCCTGTCATTTTTGCTAATAGTGGAGACATCATTTGTGTGGTTATCTTCTTTTGGGTTTGATGGAAAAGGATTATTTTCTTGCTCTTTCTGGGGTATGATTGCCCTCCTTGTATTGGAGCTTTCCTGCTATTATCCTTTGTAAAGCTGGATTTGTGGGAAGATACTGTGTAAATTCAGTTTTGTCATGGAATATCTTAGTTTCTCCGTCTATGGTAATTGAGAGTTTTGCTGGGTAAAGTAGCTTGGGCTGGCATTTATGTTCTCTTAGGGTTTGTATGATATTTGTCCAGGATCTTCTGGCTTTTATAGTATCTGGTGAGAAGTCAGGTGTAATTCTGATAGGTTTGCCTTTATATGTTATTTGGCCTTTTTCCCTTACTGCTTTTAAAATTCTGTCTTTGTTTTGTACATTTTGAGTCTTGATTATTATGTGACGGGAGGTATTTCTTTTTTGATCTAGTCTGTTTGGCGTTCTGTAGGCTTCTTGTGTGATTATGGGCATCTCATTCCTTAGGTTAGGGAAGTTTTCCTCAATAATTTTGTTGAAGATATTTACTGGCCCTTTAAGTTGGGAATCTTCACTCTCATCTATACCTATTATCCTTAGGTTTGGTCTTCTCATTGCGTCCTGGATTTCCTGGATATTTTGAGATAGCAACTTTTTGCATTTTGCATTTTCTTTGATAGTTGTGTCAATATTTTCTAAGGTATCTTCTGCACCTGAGATTCTTTCTTCTATCTCTTGTATTCTGTTGGTGATGCTTGTGTCTATGACTCCTGATTTCTTTCTTAGGTTTTCTATCTCCAGGGTAGCCTCCCTTTGTGATTTCTTTATTGTTTCCACTTCCATTTTTATGTCCTGGATGGTTTTGTTCAATTCCTTCATCTGTTTGTTTGTGTTTTCTTGTAATTCTTTAAAGGATTTTTGTGTTTCTTTAAGGACTTCATCCTGTTTTCCTGTGTTCTCCTCAAGTTTTTTGATAGTGTTATTTACTTCCTTCTTGTAGTCCTCTAGCATCATCATTAGAAATGATTTTAGATCTGGTTCTTGTTTTCCTGGTGATATGGG
>NW_021613645.1:0-6416 GCF_004785775.1 Grammomys surdaster | reverse complement strand
TATACTAGGCTGGCCTTGAACTCACGGGGAAGATCCAGCCTGCCCCGGCATGCCTCCAATCCCAGCACTCGGGAAGCAGAGGCAGGTAAATCTTTAAGTTTGAGGCCAGCCTTGTCTGCAATGTGGGTTCCAGGACAGCTAGTCCTACACAGAGAATCCCTATCTTGAAAAAAAAAATTTTTAAAGGTTTTTCCCCCTCTTTTAGTAGAATCGTCTCAACGCCATTTATTTTGGCCGAACCTTTTTCCAGCGACTAGTAACACCATTCCCATTATAAAACAAGTTCCCTTGAGTTTGTTTTCAGTTCAGCCTAACAATCTTTATTTTCCTCCAAGCGGAGATGCTTTTCTCCGAGCCTCTTTATGGATTACCTTTCCCTTGCCATTCAGTTTGCAGCTCGGCAGACAGCTCTCTCATATCTCCATTGTCTCTAGGCCCTTTGTGCTCCTCAACTCTGAAGGGCCTGTAGAACCCAGGGCCATTAGAATCTCGCCATTGCTATACTGTTGCTAGGGCAGTTGTGGTGGAGACTTCTGAGAGGACCAACCTTCAGTGTTCTAGTGACAGAATAAAGTTGGCGCCAGCGTCGCCAGGGAATGCGTCACTCGACTGATGACAATTGATTTTTCAGCTTTATAAATTTCTTTTTATACATGGACTAATACTGATGAATATTGATTATTCATGTTCATTTATTTCTGATTTACTCTTATCCACGAATGGTGAATAGTGATTATTCATGTTAATTATTTCTGACTTAATATTATCTTTGACTGATGACTATTGATATTTCAGTTTTATTTACTTCTATTTCCCATGAACTATGACTGATGACTGTTGATTATTCATGTTCATTTATTTCTGATTAACTAATATCGACGAATGGTGAATATTGTTTATTCCTGTTCATTTATTTCTGACTTACTATTATCTATGACTGATGACTATTGATATTTCAGCTTTATATATTTCTGATTTACTATTAAGTATGACTGATGACTATTGATTATTCATGTTCATTTATTTCTGTTTTATTATTATCCACGAATGCTGAATATTGATTATTCCTGTTCATTTGTTTCTGACTTCCTATTGTCTATGACTGATGACTATTGATATTTCAGATTTATTTATTTCTGAATTCCTCTTAACTATGAATGATGACTTTTGGTTATTCATGTTCATTTATTTCTGTTTTGCTATTATCTACGAATCGTGAATATTGATTATTCTGTTCATTTATTTCTGATTTACTATTGTCTATGACTGATGATTCATGATACTTCAGTTTTATTTCTGATTTCCCATGAATTATGACTGATGACTTTTGATTAATCATGTTTTTTTTCTGATTTACTATTATCCACTAATGTTGAATATGGGTTATTCATTCCCATTTATTTCAGACTTACTATAATCTATGACTGATGACAATAGATATTTCAGCTTTATTTGTATCTGATTTAATATGAACTTTGAAAGATCACTATTGATTACTCATTTTCATTTATTTCTGATTTACTATTATCCATGAATGGTGAATATTGATATTCCTGTTCATTTATTTATGACTTACTATTATCTATGACTGATGACTATTGTTATTTCAGCTTTGTTTATTTCTCATTTTCTGTTAACTATGACTGATGACTATTGATTACCCATGTTCATTTTTTGCAGATTTACCATTATCCACGAATGTTGAATATTGATTATTCATGTTCATTTATTTCTGACTTACTATTATCTATGACTGATGACTATTGATATTTCCGCTTTGTTTATTTCTGATTTCCTATTAACTATGACTAATGACTTTTTGTTATTCATGTTAATTCTTTTCTGCTGTACTATTATCCATGAATCGTGAATATTGATTATTCAGTTCATTTATTTCTGACTTAATATTATTTATGACTCCTGTCTTTTGATATTTCAGCTTTATTCGTTTCTGATTTCCCATGAACTATGACTGATGACTATTGATTATTCATGTTCATTTATACCTGATTAACTTTGATTATTCATGTTCATTTATACCTGATTAACTATTATCCACGAATGGTGAATATTGTTTATTCCTGTGCATTTTTTTCTGACTTACTATTATCTATGACTGATGAGTATTGATACTTCAGCTTTAATTATTTCTGGTTTCCTATTAATTATGCATGGTGACTATCGATTATCCCTGTTCATTTATTTCTGACTTACTGTTACCTATGAATGATGACTAATGATATTTCAGCTTTATATATTTCTGATTTACTATGAACTATGACTGATGAGTGTTTATTATTCATGTTCCTTTATTTCTGATTTAGTGTTATCCACAAATGGTGAATATTGATTATTTATGTTCATTTATTTCTGACTTACTATTATTTATGATAGATGACATTTGATACTTCAGGTTTATTTATTTCTGATTTCCCATGAACTATGACTGATGACTATTGATTATTGAAGTTCATTTATTTCTGATTTCCTATTATCCACGAATGGTGAATATTTATTATTTCTATTAATTTATTTCTGACTTACTCTTATCTATGACTGATGACTATTGATATTTCAGCTTTATTTATTTCTGATTTCCTATTAACTATGACTTATGACTATAAATTATTCATGCTCATTTTTTTCAGATTTACCATTATCCACGAATGGTGAATACTGATTATTCATGTTCATTTATTTCTGATTTACTATTATCCACGAATGCTGAATATTGATTATTCATGTTCATTTATTTCTAACCTACTATTATCTATGACTGATGACTATTTATATTTCAGCTTTATTTTTTTCTAGTTTACAATTAACTGTGACTCCTGACTAAAGATTATTGATGTTCATTTATATCTGATTTACTATAATCCACGATCATGAATATTGATTATTCCTGTTCATTTATTTCTGACTTACTCTTATCTATGACTCATGACTATTGATATTTCAGCTTTATTTATTTCTGATTTCCTATTAATTATGACTGATGACTATTGATTATTCATGTTCATTTTTTTCAGATTTACCATTATCCACGATGGTGAATATTGATTATTCGTGATCATTTATTTCTGATTTACTATTATCAATGATTGGTGATTATTGATCATGTTCATTTATTTCTGACTTACTATTATCTACGACTGATGACTATTGATATTTAAGCTTTGTTTATTTCTGATATCCAATTAACTTTGACTGATGATTATTGGTCGTTCAAGTTCATTTCTGATTTAGTATTATCCACAAATCGTGAATATTAATTATTCATGTTCATTTGTTTCTTACTTACTATTATTTATTTATTTATTTATTTTAAAGATTTATTTATTTATTATTTATGAATACACTGTATCTGTCTTCAGACACACCAGAAGAGGGCATCAGATCTCATTACAGATGATTGTGAGCCACCATGTGGTTGCTGGGATTTGAACTCAGGACCTCTGGAAGTGCAGTCAGTGCTCTTAACCACTGAGCCATCTCTCCAGCCCCACTTACTATTATTTATGATTGATGACTTTTGATACTTCAGTTTTATTTATTTCTACTTTCCCATGAACTCTGACTGATGACTATTGTTTATTCGTGTTCTTTTTATTCTGATTAACTATTATCCACAAATATTTAACATTGATTATTCCTGTTCATTTATTTCTAACTTACTATTATCTATGACTGATGACTATTGATATTTCAGCTTTATATATTTCTGATTTACTATTAAGTGTGAATGATGACTATTGATTATTCATGTTCATTTATTGCTGATTAACAGTTATCCACGAATTCTGAATATTGAGTATTCATGTTCATTTATTTCTGACTTACTATTTTCCATGATTGATGACTATTGATATTTCAGCTTTGTTTTTTTCTTGTTTATTATTAACTATGCTGATGACTATTGATTATTCATGTTCAATTATATGTGATTTCCTATTATCCCCGAATGGTGAATATTGATAATTCCTGTTCAATTATTTGTGACTTACTTTTATGTATGACTGATGACTATTGATATTTCTGCTTTGTTTATTTCTGATTTCCTATTAAATATGACTGATTAATATTGATTATTCATGTTATTTTTTTCAGATTTACCATTATTCACGAATGGTGAATATTGATTATCCATGTTCATTTAATTCTGATTTAGTATTATCAACAATTGTTGAATATTGATTATTCCTGTTCATTTATTTCTGACTTACTATTATCTATAACTAATGACTATTGATACTTCAGCTTTATTTATTTCTGAGTTCCCATGAACTATGACTGATGACTATTGATTATTCATGTTCATTTTTTTCTGATTTACTTTTATCCACGAATGGTGAATATTGATTATTCCTGTTCATTTATTTCTGACTTACTATTATCTATGACTGATGACTTTTTTTTTTAGTTGTTTTGGTTTTTTTTGTTTTTTTTTGTTTATTATTTTGGATGCTGTAGAATATATATATATATATTAGAATATATACATACACACACACACACACACACACACACACACACACTCACATATATATTCTTGTTTTTACCACTTCACCCACTGGGCTCCAACCACACCACTTTGCCATTCTCTCTTTTCTTCTCTGTTCTTCTTTGTATTTCTTTGTTGTGTCCTCCCACTAAGAGCTGGAACTCATGATCCTCCTCCTGTCTCAGTCTGTCAAGTGCTGGATTACAGTGGCTTTGCCTTGTCTGTCCTGGGAACTTGCTCTGTATACTAGGCTGGCTTTGAACTCATGGGGAAGATCCATCCTGCCCCTGCATGCCTCCAATCCCAGCACTCGGGAAGCAGAGGCAGGTAAATCTTTAAGTTTGAGGCCAGCCTTGTCTGCAATGTGGGTTCCAGGATAGCTAGTCCTACACAGAGAATCCCTATCTTGAAAAAAAGATTTTAAAGGTTTTTCCCCCTCTTTTAGTAGAATCGTCTCAACGCCATTTATTTTGGCCGATCCTTTTTCCAGCGACTAGTAACGCCATTCCCATTATAAAACAAGTTCCCTTGAGTTTGTTTTCAGTTCGGCCTAACAATCTTTATTTTCCTCCAAGTGGAGATGCTTTTCTCCCAGCCTCTTTCTGGACTACCTTTCCCTTACTTTTCAGTTCACAGCTCGGCAGACAGCTCTCTCATATCTCCATTGTCTCTAGGCCCTTTGCGCTCCACGACTCTGAAGGGCCTGTAGAACCAGGGCCATTAGAATCTGGCCGTTGCTAGACTGTTGCTAGGGCGGTTGCCGTGGAGACTTCTGAGAGGACCAACCTTCGGTGTCCTAGTGATGGAATAAAGTTGGTGCCAGCGTCGCCAGGGGGTGCGTCACTCGACTGATGACTATTGATTTTTCAGCTTTATGTATTTCTTTTGATCCATGGACTACTACTGATGACTATTGATTATTCAAGTTCATTCTTGTTCTGATTTACTATTATCCACGAATGGTGAATAGTGATAATTCAGGTTCATTATTTCTGACTTACTCTTATCTATGACTGATGAGTATTGATATTTCAGCGTTTTTTATTTCTGATTTCCTATTATCTATAACTGATGACTATTGTTAATTCATGTGGATTTATTTCTGATTTACTATTATCCATGAATCGTGAATATTGATTATTCCTGTTTATTTATTTCAGATTTACTATTATCTATGAGTGATGACTCTTGATATTTCAGCTTAATTTATTTCTGATTTCCTATTTACTATGACTGATGTGTTTTGTTTTCTCATGTTCATTTATTTCTGATTTACTATTATCCACGAATCGTGAATATTGATTATTCATGTTCATTCATTTCTGACTTACTGTTTTTTTATGATTGATGACTACTGATATTTCAGCTTTATTTATTTCTGATTAACTAGTAATTATGACTGATGACTATTGACTATTCATGTTCATTTATTACTAATTAACTATTATCCATGAATTCTCAACGTTGATTATTCATGTTCATTTATTTCTGACTTACTATTATCTATGACTGATGACTATTGATATTTCAGGTTCATTTTTTTCTGATTTACTATTAAATATTACTGATGACTATTGATTATTCATGTTCATTTATATCTGATTTCCTATTATCCATTAAATGTGAATATTGATTATTCATGTTTACTTATTTCTGATTTATTATCATCAACAATTAGTGAATATTGATTATTCATGTTCATTTATTTTTGACTTAGTATTATCTATGACTGATGACTATTGATATTTCAACTTTTTTTTCTGGTTTACAATTAACTATGACTCATGACAATTGATTATTCATGTTCATTTATATATGATTTACTATTATAAACGATTGTGAATATTGACTATTCCTCTTCATTTATTTCTGACTTACTCTTATCTACGACTGATGACTATTGATATTTCAG
>NW_021613644.1:0-5757 GCF_004785775.1 Grammomys surdaster | reverse complement strand
TGCTCTCTGGGAACCCATAGGACACACTGACCAGGGAAACAAGTAAGAAAACTGCAGATCTTTACCTCTCTCTCTCTCTCTCTCTCCATCCCTCCAAGTCCAATCCCCCAGTCTCAATGCCAGGCCTTCTGCTGCAGCCTCTCCTCACTCTCTGTCCCATTCCCAGGTTCTGAGCAAATCCTGACAGATTGCCCTGCTTTCCTCCCTCCTGGGACTTCCTCTGCCTCCAAACCATCCCCAGTGTTGTCAGCTCCCAATATCCAGAAACACATTCACCTTGAACCCCCCAGTGCCTACACCTACCAGGATCCCAGAAAAATCTCATGCCAGACACCACACAGACACCAAACTACCCTTTGGGCCTAAGGGAATAAGGGGGCAATCAAAACCATGGAACAAAATACTCAACTGACAAAGACAAGAGCAGATGTCAGCACCTGGAACCACACTCTTAGCAACCCCAGATGCCTAAGCACAAGTGTAAACCCACAATGACAGCCAGGATAAAATGTTTCCACTAGAGCCCAGCATCCCTAGCACTCAGGACTATCTGAGTATCCCAACATCGTTGCAACACAAGAAAAAGACATTAAAATAGCCTTTATGAACATGATAGAGGTCTTTAAAGAGGAAATGAATGAATCCCTTACAGAAGTCTGTGAAAACACAAAGAATGGGAGGAAATATATAAAATATTTTAAGACCTGAACATGGAAATAGAGTCAATAAAGAAAATACAAACTGAGAAATCTGGAAATGAAAACTTTAAGCACCTGAACAGGAGCCTCGGAGGCAAACTGTAAGAAGCAGAGTGACAAGCTGGAGGCTATTGTTTACATTTTCACTCCCCAAGTTCCTTTGACCCGGCTGCACTGGATATGCTTGATAGGATGGAGGAGGTCTGTAGGCAGGTAATACATCAGGATGCATGCTTGTCCTTTATTGGACCTGATGGGAAAGACAGTGGCCCTGTGGTTTTGCCTTTTTATGCTTCTTCAAAATGTGCCCAATGGTCATTTCCTGGGAAACCCTAAATGGACCTGGCCAGAGTTCATCATCCCAGTCAGCATTTAATGAAAGCTTGCTTCAAATTCAGCTCAAAATTGTGGAACTGGTCTTTCTCTGGAGAATCTCAGGTTTAACAAGCCCTCAACAACAAAACACACGAGATCAAAGAGAGAATTTCATTCACTAAAGACACTGTAGAAGAAATGGATACCACAGTCAAAGAACATGTTAAATCAAAACAAAAACAAAAAACTAAAGAAATAAAAAAAAAACTCCTAGCATAAAACATCCAGGAAATCTGGGAGAAAAGACCAATCTACAAATAATAGGAAGAGAAGGAAGAGAAGAAATGAGGGTCAAAGGTACACAAAATATTTTCAACAAAATCATAGCAGAAATTTTTTCTAACCTAAAGAAGTAGATGCCTGTGGAGGTACAAGAAGCATGCAGCACACTAAATAGACTGGATGAGAAAAGAAGTTCCCCTCAGTACTGATAATCAAACACTAAGCCGGATACTGGAGACTCTAATCCCTGAAAGGGCCTGAACACGTGCTACAGACTCTCAGAGACAACAGATGCCCACTCCGACTACGATTTTCAAGTTTCACCAGTCTCTCTCCTGAGTTTGTGCTACGACTACCCAGATATTGAATCCCAATCTCACCTAAGACTTGCACAGTCACAAGCTTTGTACAAGCTTTGCAGTCTCAGGCACTAAGTCCTCACACCCAACCTGAAAGTGCTCAGTTACCCACATGGCCACTGTGATGGCCCCCGTTGAGATAAAGACTTGTTGGAGCATCTCGAAAGGTCCATGACCAGATAAAATCACTGATGACTGTCTGCCAATCCTGGGAGATATCACACCTTCTAACACTAGGAAAGCCAGTTAGTAGGGACTTTCCTGGTCATTTTGGTGGCAGATCACTGGGAAATCAATACCAAAGTATAGTAAAGACAGCAGTAGGGCTTCTCCACTTAGCTACGGTGGGCTTCCCACAGCAGTGGGAAATAACTCAGGAGGAGGTGTCCCACCCATGGTTCTTGGAGATTCACTGAAACCAGATAGACAGACAGACAGACAGACAGACAGACACACAGACACACAGACACACAGACACACAGATACACAGACACACAGACACACAGACACACAGACAAGCAGGTCTTCTGGAAGCAGTATTGTCGACGAAACTCCATGTAGTACCTATTATAAACTAGTTTACAAACTGTTGCATTGCCCGAGGTATCTTCCTGCATCCTTAGTTTGGGTTAGCCTGCACCACTCTCACGCTGATTTATCCTCATACCGTTACTGTTGTTTAAATCTTCAGCCCTGAAGATTCTTCCAGTGTCATTCCTTGTCACCTTTCTTGCCCTGCTCTTCTAACTGCATTCCGCCTGGGCTACAAGGTCATGGGTTTATATTTGGCTTTTTCATGGCTCTTTGGATTTATTAGGAATTTCCCCCTCATTTATCCATCCCCCAACTCCTTCACATTTGAGCCTTTCAGCATCTAATATTCCCTTCTCTGCCTTGACTTTGCCTATATTTAACTATCTCCCTCCCTTAATCGGTTGATTGCAACGGCCCATTTTTAATTACATGCATTCTACATGTAGCCCAAGTGAAACATGCAAGTGTTGATGTTAGGATCTACACGTATGGACACTAAGCATCACTTGTTTTTTTTGCATCTGCTAACTCCATCGAGTACCATTTATTTGTTCCCGGGCTTGCACGTGTTTCCACGTGATTTCAATTTTCATTATTCTGTTTTCGCCATAGCTGAGTATTATTCTATTTTGTACACATGTCACATTTGCCTTATCCATTCGCCACTTGATTCACTTCCAGGTGTTTTTTAATGGATTGTCCCTTGATTTAATTTTTAGTATGCTTCTCATTGGTATATAAACAGCTATCTATTTTTGTATGTTAGTTTTGTATTTTGATAATTTGATAGCATGTTTATCAGCTATAGGATTTTTGAAAGAATTTAGAGTGTGTAAAACTATATCTATAAATAGGCTCTTTTGTAAACCCAAGATAGCAAAAACTATTCTCGACAATAAAAGAATTTCTGGGGGGATCACCATCCCTTACTTCAAGCTGTACTACAGAGCAATAGTGAGTAAAACCACATGGTATTGGTACAGAGACAGGCAGGAAGATCAATGGAATAAAATTGAAGACCCAGAAATGAACCCACACATCTATGGTCACTTGACCTTTGACAAAGAAGCCAAAACCATCCAGTGGAAAAAAGACAGCATTTTCAACAAATGGTGCTGGTTCAACTGGCAGTCAGCATGTAAAAGAATCCAAATTGATCCATTTTTATCTCCTTGTACAAAGCTCAAGACCAAGTGGGTCAAGGACCTCCATATAAAACCAGATATACTGAATCTAATAGAAGAAAAAGTGGGGAAGAGCCTTGAACACATTGTCACAGGAGAAAATTTCCCAAACAGAACACCAATGGCTTAGTCTCTAAGATCAAGAATTGACAAATGGGACCTCATAAAATTGCAAAGCTTCTGTAAGGCAAAGGCCACTGTCAATATGATAAAACTGCAACCCACAGATTGGGAAAAGATCTTTATCAATCCTACATTTGATAGAAGACTAATATCCAAAATATACAAAGAACTCAAGAAGTTAGACTTCAGAGAACCAAATAACCCTATTAAAAATGGGGTACAGAATCAGAGCAGGCCCGTGTCCTGAAGCTCTTAGGGTATGAGATGGCTGAATTCAAAGTGACCATCAAATACATGTGGGATGCCCAGTCGGGAAGATTCCAGCAGATGGACGATGATCTGCCCGAGAGTGCACCTGAGTCTGAGGGAGAATCTGAGGAGGAGGATGATGACAGCTGACTCTTAGAGCCAGGACTGAGGCCTTCCAGCAAGTTCTTCATCTCCACTGGACCCCCCAGGACTGCTGTCATCCCTCTGGAGGGAGAAGCTATTTATTTTGCTATGGATAAAGACAAGGAAGGGTGCTAGGGAATGACATTTCTATAAAGAATAAAAGTGTGTCTGCAGGGTGTTACTAAAAAAAAATGGGGTACAGAGCTAAACAAAGAATTCTCAACTGAGGAATCTTGAATGGTTGAGAAGCACTTAAAGAAATGTTCAACATCCTTAGTCATCAGGGAAATGCAAATCAAAACGACCTTGAGATTCCACCTCACACCAATCAGAATGTCTAAGATCAAAAACTCAGGTGACAGCAGATGCTGGTGAGGATGTGGAGGAAGAGGAACACTCCTCCATTGCTGGTGGTACTGCAAGCTGGTAAAACCACTTTGGAAATTAATCTGGTGGTTCCTCAAAAAATTGTATATAGATCTACCTGAAGACTCAGCTACACCACTCGTAGGCATATATGCAAAAGATGCTCCAATGTATAATATAAGGACACATGCACCACTATATTTGTAGCAGCCTTATTTATAATAGCCAGAAGCTTGAAAGAACCCAGATGTCCCTCAACAGAAAAATGTATACAGAAAATGTGGTACATTTTCACAATGGAGTACTACTCAGCTATTAGAAGCAATGACTTCATGAAATTCACAGGCAAATGGATGGAACTAGAAAATACCATCCTGAGTGAGGTAACCCAGACACAAAAGAACACACATGGTATGCACTCACTGATAAGTGGATGTTATTCCAGTAGCTCAGAATATACACAATGCAACCCACAAGCTGCATGCAACTTAAGAAGGAAGACCAACGTGTGGGTGCTTCAATCCTACATAGAAGGGGGAACAAGATAATCACAGGAAGTAGAGGGAAGGAGGAACCTGAGAGAGAGGAGGGGGAAGGAAAAAGGGACAGCATCAGGCATTGGAAGGGACAGGAAAGAAATACAGAGTGTCAGGAAATCCAGTAAAAATATGTAGCAGTGGGGGATGAGGAAGTAGGGATAGCTACTGGAAAGTCCCAGATGCCAGGGAAGTAAGAGTCTCTCAGGACCCAACTGAAATATGCAACAAAGGGGAGATAGAACCTTGTAGAGACCACCTCCAGTAGACAGGCATGGCCACCAGTTGAAGGATGGGGCCACTCACTCATCTTGAAAATACTAACCCAGAATTGCTCCTGTCTAAAGAAAAGACAGGGACAAAAAATGGAACAGAAATTGAAGGAAAGGCCATCCAGAGACCACCCCACCTAGGGATCCATCTCATCTGCAGACACCAAATTCTGACACTACTACTGATGCCAAGAAACACTTGCTGACAGGAGCCTGGTATGGCTGTTCCCTGAGAGGTTCCACCAGCACCTGACTAATACAGATGCAGATACTCACAACTATCAGACTGAGCCTGGGGACTCCAATGGAAGAGCTAGGGGAAGGACTGAAGGAGCTCAAGGGGATTACAACCCATAGGAAGAACAATATCAACTAACCGGACCACCCAGAGCTCCCAGAAACTAAACCACCAATCAAAGAGTACACAGAGTACAAAGAGTACACGGCTCCAGCTACATATGTAGCAGAGGATGGACTTGTTGGGCATCAGTGGGAGGGGAGGCCTTGGTCCCGTGGAGGTTTGATGCCCCAGTGTAGGGAGAAGCTAGAGCAGTGAGGCAGGAGTGAGTGAGTGGGTGGAGCACTCTCATAGAGGGAAAGGGGAGGGGGGAGATAGGGGAGGGGGTGGGGGAGGGGTAACTAGGAAGGGGGGGATATCATTTGAAATGTAAATGAATAAAATGATTACTAAAAAA
>NW_021613643.1:0-10386 GCF_004785775.1 Grammomys surdaster | reverse complement strand
GTTGTGGATGTCTGGAAGTACATGCTGACAGGAGACTGACATAAATGCCTCCTGAGAGGCACTGCCAGAGTCTGACATATACAGAGACAGATGCTCACAGCTTATCATCAAACTGACCACAGGAATCCCAGTGGAGGAGTTAGAGAGAAGACTGAAGGAGTTGAAGGGGCTTGTGGCCCCATGGGGAGAGCAACAATACCAACCACACAGAGCTCCCTGGGTCTAAGCAGCTAGCCTGGAAACACACATGGAGGGAACCATATCTCTAGCTCTATTTATGGAGGAGGATGGACTTATTGGGCAACAGTGGGAGAGGAGGACCTTGATCCCTTCAAATCTGGATGCCCCAGTGAGGGGAAATTCGAGGGAGGGGAGGAGGGTAGGTGGGGGCACATTCTCATAGAAATAGGAGGAGGGAGGATGGGTTAAGGGGTTTCTGGGGTAGGGAATGGGGAAAAGGGATAATATCTAACATGTAGGTAAATAAAGTACCCAATAATAAAAACAAACAAACAAACAAACAAACAAATAATGGAACTGGCTATGGCAGTCGAACATTTGACTCTTTAGCAGCAATTTAACACTATCCGTACTACAGGGGTTCCATTGAAGTATGTACGGATAACTTCTCCATGTGATGTAGGTTTAGGAACTCTCCAGGAAGGACTGAGAGCACATCCTGTTTGCCATCTAGTTTCACACACAGTTCTTTCAGACCCAGGAACTTGTCCAAGTTAGGGAAGAGCTGATCTGGTAACTGGTTTGTCCCTGAGACCTCAAGAGACTGCAGGGCAGGCAGACATCTGTTATTCTTACAATTTTCCAAAGAGACTTATATATGACCCATCAACTTAAGGGTCAATATGCATTGTTCTATCTAAAATCGCCTGATCAGAACTGACCACTGGACAGTACGTCCTGCAGCTTTATGTGAGATACTTGTGTGTTTTATGTTTTATTTTGTTTTGTTATGTTTTGTTGCTTTATAAGTTGACAAAGATGTTTGTGTCAATGGCTCAGTCCCCAAAGTCTGAGCTATGGTTCTGATCAATAGTGTGTGCACTCAATCAACCATCAGAGTTTGACATTTATAGGATTTTGTGTGGTTTGTGGGTTGAATCAGGAATCAGAACACAAATGCTATGCACTTGTTCTGTCAACCAAGCAATGTTGATAGTATTTTTCTACACACAGTGCCTCCCCCTCACCACTACTGACTATTTTATTGTTAAGAAAGGATCCCATGGTATAGCTCAGAGGGGCCTGTGAGGAAACCTGCTTTGGTGACTTTGGCACTGAGAGGAGAGCCCCTCACTCAGCCTAAGGGCTTTTTCATAGGTGGCTACAATATTGATCTTCCTCTGTCAACAGATCTCCAGACTGTTGTGAGCACCTGATAACTGCACCTCTCCCTCCTAAGGCCCCTTGGGGTATCATTCAAATGCTAAGCACACAGCTTCATGAGTGCACCCCCTAATGTACACTAATTTTGCCACCTGCCCTTCAGGCTCTTCCAGGATGTGATTTCAAGCATCTCTACATCATGAGACAGGAGATCTTTCCTCCTCCACATTCTTCCTGATGTGATTTTCAGCAGTTTTTAATGGCTAATACTGCTGAATTATGAAAGCTTGAGTTAGGATGAGACTCTTGGGAGACACTGAATTATTGGCAAGTGTACCTTGCTACTCTGCTTGAAGATGCAGTCTAGAAAGGGTAACAGATGAATTACAGGTCACACTCTTGCATGTTCACATGATAGGAGGGTTGCTAAGCAGAGCTTTGAGAAAGTTCTATGTCTTGTGACAGGAGTTGTGCAGGGGGCATGTGAACTCCCAGGTAGGCATCACTTGCAGGGAGTAAAGCCAAATGCAAATATCAAATGAGTGCTTCTCACTGTCAGTGGTCTGGGTGGCATGTGGCCTTCTCCTTTCTCCTGCAGCCCAATGAGGTCTCTTCCCATTGGCCAGGTTTGGTTTGTTCTGAAAGAAGTCTGAGTAGCAGCTTGTCTGCCCATGTGTTTGTGAGCTTTGCTTGATATTTTGCCCTGCTTGCAGATTTAGCAGCAAGGGTTTCAGTTAAAAGATCAATGTTGAAGTCTAGTTGAGGTGGTGGGAGGCAGCAGCTGACATCTGACATGCATGTCCCCACCAAGCCTGTGTCTTAATAACTGCCTTCCTCTCCCAGGTCTCAGAAGCTGCAAGAGAGCTGGAATTGGTCACATCCCAGCAGGAGAGCCTCCTGCAGAATGAGTTGCCACCTCAGGAGCCCCCTGCTGAGCTCCCTCCTCAACAGCCACAGACTTCTGTGGATGAATCTCCTTCCTCATAGATGATTTCTACAGTGAGAATGGGCCCAAACTATGTAGCCAGTGAGACATCCAGGCTGATTCAGGGTATTTTTCTCTTTCTTGTGTGACCCCTTGAGAAAGAACTGAGGTGACTGCAGTACCAGCAAGAGCTCAAGAGGAGAAACTGTCCATAGTCTGTGCTGCTCAATGTGAAGTGAGGGAATGTCACTTCACAATTTTTTTCTGTTAGAGTTCCATTGAAATTTTCTTTTGCATGGTTTTGTTTTTTCATATGTTATTGAGATATTATTGCATGTTCTTGTTATTGATTTTGATTTTGCTAATGATTTTCACAGTTTATATTAACCTTCATATTAAAATATGTTTTGTAAAATTGATTTCTTATGAATAAAAAGTTGATCTCTAACTCTTGACACGTTTTTCTTAATTTTATTGAAGATTTCTTTTACACTACATATTTTATCCCTCTCTATGTTCACCCTCTGATGGATTAACATACTGTTCTGCTCCCCATCTGTCTCTCGGAAAAGTTCCCCAATGTCCCTCCTAAACCCCAACTCCACCAATCCTCCCCATTCTTTGGAGTCCTTTGAGGGTTAGGTGCACCTTCTCTGACTGAATCCAGACCTGGCAGTCCACTTTCTGTATATGTGTTGGGGACCTCACATCAGCATGTTTATACTGGCCAATTGGTGGTCCAGTGTCTCAGAGATCCCTGGGGTCCAGGATATTTGTAACTGCTGGTCCTCATACAAGGTTACCCTACTCCTCAGCTTCTTCCAGCTTTTCACTAAGTCAACTACAAGGGTCAGCATCTTCTGGTCACTGGTTGAGTGTAAGCATCTGCAACTGAGACTTTTGGATGCTTGTTTGGTCTTTCAGAGGGCAGTCATGTTAGACCCCTTTTTGTGAGCACTCTATAGCCACAGTAATAGTGTCAGATCTCTTCTCCTCCTCTTCATCTGGGGCCCCCTTGTGGTTGTTGCTGGACCTTCAGCCAGACTGATGAGCATCTCAGGCTAGAACTCTGTCTGGGCTGCCTGACTCTGGACTGACAGTTGTCTCCCGATATCTCCTTGCCTGCAATGCCTATGTTGCCCCATTCAGAAGATTTCTGTCTAAGGCTCAATTATAACCACAATCCATTGTAACAGGCAGGGTTTCTTGTCTGCAGCTTGCTGCCCACCACTGATTCCAATCTAGCCCTACACAGAACAAGTTCATTTCAGGATTGCTTTTTACAGGGTGCTTTAGTATCTTTTTTCCCTCTTAGATACTTTCTTAATTTACATTTCAAATATTATCCGCATTCCGAGGGTCTTCCTGGCTTTCTGGTTGAGACTCATTTCCTCCTGTATCGTTCTCCGCCAGCGGTTCGTATTCTGAATGGTCCGGAGCCAGAGTGCTCATGTCTGTCAGCTCTGCCTCCTGTGCGTCCTGGAGAGCTGCATTCTCACGACTTTTGTCACCATCACCATTGGCATCCAATCCCTGCTGTCTGCAGTCTGTAAGACGACCAGGAGCCTCTTCCCAGAGAGCATTCACACCAACAGCAGCACTACTTGCTTCCAAATGGAACATATGAGTCCCCCATACTTTTGCATTAGGTTTTAGCACTGAAACCTTAGTTGTTGGGACCTGAGTCAAAGCTGGGAGGGAACTTGTTTGAGAAGAAGCTTGTGATATAGGACCATTCATCAGATGAGAGCTGTCCTTGCCCTCCGGGACTCACTGTGCCTGCGGTTCAGCCAAAACTTTAGCTTCCTGATGAGAAGTCATGGGCTCCACTAGAAAAGTATAATGCTAACCTCAGGACTCTGTCACCCGCCCGCCCTGCCCAACCTGCTGCCCTTGGGCTCATTGCAACAGCCCCAGTGCCCAGTGCAAAACACGTGGGGACGGCCGAGAAGGGAGACAGCAAGAAAAGGCAGCATGACCAGGCCGGGCTGGAGACAGCAAAGAAGAGCTGGAGCAGGCTTGGCTTCCATGGCAGCAGATCCTTCCTTTTGTAGGCCCGAAAATATTTCAACCTTAAAACTCCAGATCCCAAAAGCTCCTTCGGCGACTTTGAATTTTATAGTCATTTCAAAGGATTAATTCAGACAATCTCTGACTGCAGGAGATCACTGCATCTTCTGTGGTCTTCTTAAATATATTTTATTTAAAAAGCCTTTAAAGTTCACTGTAGTGGATGTTCATTCCTTGTTTTATTCTGACTACTAGGTTGTTCTTCAACATACCCACTCCTCCTCTTGTATTAATTTTCATAAAATGCTTACTCATTATATAATATCATCCCAGTAATTCTCCATATACCTATCTATTTAAAATGGTGACATTTCTAGTAATGGTCAAAATCCTTTCGGTACCCACAATTCCAAAACATTTGGAGTTGACTGCATATGTAATGATTAGGTCAGACACTCACTGAAGTCTAGGGAGGGAAAGAAACTGAAGAGAAACGACAACATACACAACTTGTGAAGTAATAATCGGTCTTTTTGTCAGTTGGTAGAATATTGTTCTTTTGTTGAAAATCGATTCTTTTCTCATACCACATATCCTGATTATAGCCTGCCCTACCTTCCTCCATCAGTTCCTGCCCTCCTCCTCTACCTCCCTGATTCATCCCTTTCTGCCACTTATGAGAAAAGAACAGACTTCAAAGAATGTGCTTCCAAAGGTGACAAAATAAGATATAGTAAGATGAAGAAAAAGGTATGATACTGAAGTTGAACACACTAACCCAACAGGAGATAAAGGGTTTCTAGATCAGGCAAAAGAGTCAGTGACACCCTTGTTCAGTGTCCCATAAAAATGTTAAGCTAATAGGGAATACAAAGATGCAGAAGACCTGGTATAGGCCCATGTTGGCCATGTACTTGAATTTCAGTCTGGATGAGCTCCTATGGCCATTGCTTAGTTAATTCAGAGAGCCTAGTTCCCGAGGTGTCCTTTGTCCTCTTTTATAGTCACTGTGCCTCCTGTTCTACAGGAGTATCTTATGGAGGTGACTGAAGCCTGGAGGGAAACAATGACAGCCATCGGGAGAGGATCAGTGGTAGGAAAACATCAGGGAAGAAGTTGAGTTAAGTTGTGATGGCTGATGAAACACTGCCCCAGCAAAAAGCCAATATCGTTAAACTATTTAGATGTCTCTGTGTCATTACTAGCAAAAGTCCAGCAGGACATCAAAAGCCTTGCTATAATCCCTGAGCTCTGAGTAGAAGGAGGTGACAGAGAAAATCTCTGGCAAAATGTTTGGTTGTGTCTCTGCATCTGTTCCTATCTGCTACTAGAGGAACACATCTGATGATGAATAGAGAGTACACTGATATTTGATCAGAATGAATTTCTTTAGAAACTATTTGAGTTTCTTTTTTTAAAGATCATCAATGTTTTTGTTACTTCATGTCTCTAGGCTACCTAGTCTCTGATTCTTTGTTCCCCAAGTATTGTTAGAAATGGGTTCCATCCAGTAGAATAGGCTATAAGTTAAAACAGTCATTGGTTGGCTACTCCCAAAAATTTTGGGTCACCATTGCTGTAGCAGAGACAGATTGCCTAGACAAAACATACTGTAGGTCAAAGATTTTGTTGCTGAGTTGGACGTTTCTCTTTTTATACCCTGCAGGGTATCATCCCCCACAAAACCTCCAGAATTTAGGGTAAAACCTCCATGTAGGCACCAGCTGACTTATCCATGTTCAGTGAATTGTGTGGTTGTTGTCATCAGCGCTTGGCCCACTGTCAGTTTGCAGATAGCATCCCTCTGTCTCAGCACAAACCTGAGGTGTTGGATGATCTCCACGGGAACTCTTGCCAAAAACTCAAATAAATTCAACTAAGTTCTGCCACTGCATGCTTTTCATGACTAGAAGAGATGACAGATGAGACTCTGTATTCCCCAATACTAAAACTCATCAGGAACACCATCATACAGTAAATAAAATTTCCACTGTATTAGGTTTACAATCCCCCAAATGGTTCCCCCATTCTAGGTATCTCCACTCCACCTCACCACTTGCGTCATCCTCCTTCTCCATCACATATCCACCTGTCCCTGCTCAGCTGACAAAATCTACTTAACTTCTTCCAACCAGTAAAATCCACAAGACATTCTACCCCTCTGTTTCTCAAATTTCCTAATGCTGTGACCATTTATTTAATATAGTCACTTATGTTGTGGTAACTCCCATCGTTAAAATAATTTTACTCTTACTTCTTAGCTGTAATTTTGCTACTTTTAGTAATTATAATAGAAATAGCTTTTGCACAGGATATCTGATATGCAATCACTGTAAACTAGCCATTCAACCTCAGTGTGGTATGTCTGTAGAAGTAAATATTTGAGGGTGTGGTCTATGTCCCCTTGTTTCCAAATAACTGCAGTGTAATGTTATGTCTGTTATGATGATTTCTCTGTAAATATAAAACTGCTCTGAAATAAAATTACATTTCAAAGACACATTTTTATTAACTCTACCTATAGGCCCTGATGTCTGTGCCCAGGTCTAATAGATAGACAGAGGGATTTCTCCTTAAAATGTGTGGAACCCTCCTCTTTCTGTTTCCTCTCCCAATTTTGCATTCATCACATAAGCAGTTTTTCACTCAGCTCCTGTTGACTCTCCAAAGCCATTGGAAAGCCACTGTCTGTCTCTTTAAAACAGATGCAGTGGTTCAGGTTCTGCATCACCGTCTAATCCCTTGGTGGTTCCTGTGACTTATTTTCTCCATTGGGACATCTACAACTTCAATTCTATGACAAGCTTCTCACAGTCTAAGCTCTACATTTCATTCAATAGAGCCCTTTGGGGCCAGAGCTGAGCTGCTAGCAACAGTAGAGCAATGCCAAGAGGCCGACTCTGAATCAGAGTGAAGGAAATTGATACCAGGGAGAGCTGGGTGTACGTGTCCTCAGCCCTTAGCATCAGAGTTCTGCAGCACTAATGGCATCCAGATGCATACCACTGGGGACCAAGTCTCTGAGCAGACTATTCTTTTACCACTAAGCCATTTGGGTTTGGGTTGTTTTTCTCTTGCTTTTGTTTAGTTGGTTCTTCACTAATGGAAAAGCAGACCTTGCTTGCAGGAAAAGCCTGTCCTTGATATTTAACTCACACTCAAGTTAACTTGTACTCAGAGCCAAACAGACCTTGATCTTCATTTATTATTCAATAAGACCAATACAAGCAGCCTGGAGTTGGTTTTCAGACACAAACATACAGGAAAAGACTCATGAATCTGAGCTATTATAATTCTATTCTTCCTACAAGGGATGCAATGATGGAGCAAGTAGCAGGCAGAAAATCAGTACAGCATCATCCTTTCGTCACCAGGCTTAGAGTCAGCCTTTGCTCAGCTCAGAATGCAGAGGGAGATGGATCTACCTCACAAATATTTACTGAAAGGGGGCCTTTTTACTTTGCAAATTATTGATTTTAAAAGTATCTGGGAGCTAAGAGGAGGAAAGCCCATGAAATTCTCATATTGTATGCTCAGCACAAAAGTTCATCATGGAAAGAAGTGAACTACCAGCACCAAACTGAAGCCCCCAGAGGACCAAATAGAAACTCTGAAAACCTGGGAAAAGGAGTGAAAGCTCAAGAAAGAATTTTTACAAGGGGTGTGTTTCTGTGTGTCTACCTGTGTGGGTCTGTGTGATAATCTTTGTGTGTATATCTGTTTGTGTGTTTGTGTATGTCTGTTTGTCTGTGTGTCTGTATATGTGTCTCTGTGTGTCTATGCATATGTCTGTGACCCTACATATTTGTTGCATATGTGTGTCTATATGTGTGTCTGTGTATGTGGATGTCTGCATATCTGTGTCTCTGTGTGTCTGTGATTCTTTGCATCTGTGTGTGTGTGATTCTATGTGTCTCTGTATGTTTATATACCTGTGTGTGTCTGTCTGTGTGTGTGTGTGTGTGTGTGTGTAACTGTGTGTGTATATATCCCATGAATCTTCATGGAAATATAGTGTTTCCATTTACAATAGGTAATTATTAGTGGCAACCCAATCCATAAATACATACTCTTCTACTTTTTAATAATAAAAGCATGCAATCAATTGTTCTTTTACGTGCTGACTCTGTGCCAGGCTCAATGATAAAGACTCTCACTCATAAGCTCAATGAAACCTCACAAAAAGTAAAAAAAGCAATACAGTACATATTAATTGTATTTCAATTTTATGGCCAATGATAGTTATCTCAGTGAGTTCAGGGAGAGTAAATAATCTCTCTGAATTTCACTACAAGTTAAGAAGAGAACTGGGATTTGAACAATGCTAAGTATTTTCTTCATCCATTGCCCGCACAATGCTTGAGTATTCCTAGTATCTTTTAACAGCTATTAGGAGTACATATATAAAGTTTAGGGGGTTTGAAGAATCTGAGCTTTCGTGTGTGTGTGTGAGTGTGTGTGTGTGTGTGTTTATGGTTTTCTTTGTGTTTGGGTTTAGTGTTTAGGTATAGTCAGGTGCCCCTAACTGGTCTAGTACTTGTTATGTAGGCCATGCTGGCCTCAGAATCATGACAAGCTTCCTGACTCAGCCTCCCAAGTACTAGCATTACAGAAAGCACCATTTCACCAGGCACAAATCTGCTGTAAAAAGATTTTCCTCATTAGCAGAAAATGAACATAAGTAGTGAATACCTATGTAGCCCATAATTCTATGTCCCTGTCACCTCAAATACTTGTTAGGAATTCTAAAAGAAGAACTTATGATTCACAGGAAACTTCTGTATAAAGTTACTCTAAATCTACAGAAAGTTTAGAACCATTTCACCACTTGACTCTCAAACATGGAACACTTTAGATCCTTTATAAGAGAGGCAAGGGATGTAGCTCAATGGATAGAGCTAGTCTTGTATGCACAAGAGCATGGGTTCAAGTCCCAGCACCACAAAAAGGCAGAGCACAGGAGCACTGGGAGTGCTTGGAACTTCAGGCTTCTAGATTCCACACCTAGAAACCCCTGCTCTCACTGGGGACAAGGAGAACAAGAATCTGTTCCCAGTGAGTTCTCATGTCCTGTTGCTGCTGATGCTGATCTAGGCCCAGAACTGGAGATGCACTCTGGTAGACTCTATAAATATCATCTGCATGATTTGGGTTTAGACAGATAAAACCTGCTAAGCTCTGAATAAATTCCAGAAATGCAAAAATTCCAGTTTCCAGAGTCAAGTCTGGCTTCAGGGGCATGTGACGAGTGCAGCTAGCTGTATAGGACCCCATCCAGAGAAAGGCCCAACACTAACAGCTCAAAGCTGTAGTCACCATCTCAAAATTCTTTTACTGGTCCTGATGTGTACGTCTGTGGGCTGTAGGTGAGTCAATGTAAAGATGAATCATAGGAGGTGTGAGGACTTAGCATCGTCCTGTCTCCTGCCAGCTCCTTCCCGTCTTGAGATGAACTTTCAGTCTCTACACTTCTGTCCCTTGTCACCTCAGCAAGCCTGAGTTCACCCTCCTAAAACCCATTCCAAAACTGCTACCAGCTGGAGCAGCACCCAGTTGTGTTGAGGGAAAAGTTAGATCCACATTCCTTTGCCCTCCATAGTAGCCAGTGTGAAAGGCCCCTGGCTTTCTTGCAAATTCTAATTGTCCCAATGTTTTGGTTTACCCCAGACCCTAAAGGATGAACAACTAGAGTTGAACAGTACTTCTGAATGAAAATATTGCATAAATTTTGTAAATAATCTAACAAATACAACATTTCAAGGACCTTTTCTTTAAATGAAGTAATTGCAAATAAAATAAATATTTGAAAGACACAAATAAAACCTCTAGTAAGGACATTATATGAATCTTATCCTCCTTTACTATAACCCATTCATTTATAGTGTGTTTAGCTGTCTACAAGTATACTATATACATGTATCTTCATGGTTTGAAGAATTAACTGAACTAGTATTTTTCAAACAATTGTTGCCCACATTAAATCACCTGGACATTTTGTTAGACTGTAGATTATGGTTAAATAGTCCTGGAGTATAATTGAAGACTGCCTTTCCAAAAAGGTTCCTAGTTATGATGATGTTATCAGTCAAGTCCAATAGATATTTGTA
>NW_021613642.1:0-9988 GCF_004785775.1 Grammomys surdaster | reverse complement strand
CTATGCCTGAGATGTCTTCTTCCATATCTTGTACTATATTGGTGAAGCATGTCTGTGTTCTTGTTTGCTTTCCTAAACTTTTCATTCCCTCAGTTTGTGTCTTCTTATTGGTTCAATTTCCACTTTCAGGTTTGAACAGTTTTATTTATTTCCTTCAACTGTTTTTGGTTTTTGTTTTTAAAAAGGGATTTATTCATTTCCTCTTTAAGGACCTTTGTCACCTTCATACAGTTGGTTTTAATGTGTTTTACTTGTGTTTCAGCTATGATGGAATATCTAGAACCTGCTGTAGTAGACTAGCTGGGCTCTAGCAGAGATATCTTGTCTTGACTGTTGTTGAATATGTTTTTATGCTAGCCTTTCTGCATCTGAGTGTGGGAGGATTGAAGTTCTAGCTGCTAATCTTTGAATTTGTTTTTGTAGGGCGGGTGTTTTGTTCTTTGATTTCTGTTTCCTCTTTGGATTATTGTAGAGTGTAATGGTTGTGTATTACCAGATTTCCTGGCTTGTTCAGCCAGGGAATTCATGCTGTGTTGGAGGCTGGGTAACTGGGATGAAGTGGAGTAAGAGTTTGGAGGAGAAGGTCTTTATGATCTACTGGGGATGGGAGTCAGAAAGGAAAAGGAGAGCACAGCAGGTTTCCAGCTATAGAGCTGGGGATGATAGTGGGGGGATTTGATCTCAGGAGCAGTAGGAGAGGTGTGGGTCTCCCTCCAACCTACTTGTTGCCCTAGCAAGGCAACAATTGTCTTCCCTCCAGTTAGCAGCAGGTGCCTGCTAAAGTTGGCTTATGCAACAAGGCAACAAGTGGGGAAGGGTAGTTAGGAGGTTATGGTTTGTCTGGTTTTTTGTTTGTTTGTTTGTTTTTGTATTTTCCTTATAGGAGATATGGTCAGGGGTGAGGGAAGGCTACATACAGTTGGTGTTCTGTTGCAGTTCTGTGGATGAGACTGAGGAATTGGGTCTGGAGAGGGGGGGGTATGTTCTGAGGAAAAGCTACCTGGCCCCTGTAATTCTGACAAATATCTAATAGGGAATGTGGGAAAACAGCTATAAAGCCCCTTTGTGAGTCCTATTCCTGGTTGAAGAAATCTACATATTTGTCATCTACTAAGTAATATTTACAATTTCAAGTTTTATGATAAGTAAAATTTAAGCTCTAAAATTCTTGCATACACATGTTAGGGATATTCATGGGAGGACCAAAAGACTGGCCCCTGCTTGCTAGCTGCCCGATTAAAAGTCCCTTTTCTTGCTGATGTGAGTTTTCTGTCCCTAAGCCAATCTGTACTCCATTCCAAGAGTTCTCCCCCTAAGCTATGTTTTTGATCTTGTAAATCAATCTGCGTGTCATGCAGTTGAGTCGCATGCTTCCCTGATATCCAGCTGTCCAGTGTTTCCTCCTGATCTTTTCATTAAATAGAATGCTCGAAGGATTGCAGTCAATTAATACAGAAGGGCACATGGTTTCTCTAGTGTCTTTCACTTGTGGGTTGACAATGGAACATCTGTAAATTATCAATTAGCATGCTTTCTCCCATTGACTGGACACATGAGTTTTTCACACAATTTTATGTTTAAAGTTCATGAGGCTAGGTATCACATTATTACCTACTAAATTATTAAAAATAATCACATTATTTTTGCTTTCTTGTTTGATCCTGTTTTATTTTATTTAAGTTGAACTAATTATTGAGGATGCAGAACTTATTGTCCACACATAGACCATGTATTTTCTTCACTTGTGATTGAATTTAGGGAAAGCTCTTTAAAAAGAACTCACTTTAGTTTGTGACAAATGCTTAATATGATAAGCTAGAAACAGAATACTCAAATGGGCGTTAGTTTGATGCAGGTTGCTGACCAGCTCACTCAAGCTCAGTTGGAGTCTGTCTTCCTGAAGTTACACTACTGCTAACTAATGGCTCATTCTAACAAGTAGTCAAACTATTCCAAGTGGTTGATACTTTTTCTTTCCAAACCAAGTACTCTTGTGAAAATAATATATATATTATATATAAAATATATACTATATTTTACATTTATATTAATATATTATAAATTGTATGTTAATTATGTATATTCATTTTAAACTACAACTCTGCCATAGCAACTCCATATATATGTGTGTGTGCACACTTGTGTGCATTACATTTAAATGCATTTGAAACTGTTGGAAAATAATGTTTGTTGTTCAAATATGAGGACATTTGTGTATATATATATATATATATATATATATTTACTTGTGGCACAAGTAGAGTCCTTTTCTATAACCCCATCCTTTACCAATTTTACTTAGACAGTTAAATTCAATGAGATCCTTACCTTCAGTCACTTCAAGACTCCAAACTTACTACTGTCAAGTTATTTTGCTGCGTTTAAAAAAATGTTCACAGGTTAGAATTTATTTCATAGCAACTCATTAATAACATTTTCAAGTACAAGATTCTAGTCAGTATTTTTGACACATTAAGACAGAAAAGCATAAGTTGGCAAGGTACTTTCAAAGGAATGAGGGTCCCTTTTCAGTGTAAGACTTCTGTGTAGTTACTCACATGTCTGTTCAGCAGAGAACAACGTTCTCAAAGCTTTGCTTGCACACATGATGAGGAGAAGGCAGTGCTGACCAGCCTGGCTGTGTGGTCATGGTTGGGGGTCAGTATGGGGGCTGCAGCAGTGAGACCAGCTGTCACCAATGGACAAAGGCTGAATGAGCTCTTCATTCTTCTCGGCAACTATATATATGCACGATCTCCTATTTTATTGAATTTTGTGTGGCATATTTGCTTATGGATACATACGCATGTCTGCAGGTATGTGTGGAGGTCACGAGTTGGCACTGCAGATCTTTCTCAGTTGCTCTCTCTGTTGTTTGACAGAATCTCATACTGAAACTAGAGCTCAGAAATTCAGATCGACTGCCTGGCCAGGAAGACTGAGGGATCCTCCTATCTTTGCTTCCCCAGTATTGCAACTGTAAACATGTGCTGCTACCAATCCAAATTGTGTATTGGATTGAACTCATGTCCTCATATTTAAACAACAAACATTTTGCCACAATTCCAAATGCATTTAAATATAACACACATCAATTTATTTTAAACAACAGCTTTACCACAGCAACTCCATGTTGGTTATAGAGAACAATTTACAACCATTATGATGGCAGGAAATTTTTTCTTATCACTTTAAGTACCTGAATTCCTATAAACAAAATTAGACATTTTAAAAATCTCTAATTCATAGTGTGTTGTCCATATAAATTTATATTTCATGTCCCTGGAATACTCTACATTCCAATTTCAAATTTTCCTAGTTGTATCTATACTGGGTCTTTGTAATTCCCACCATTATGAAGAGGTCTTCCGTCATACACCTATTTAAAAATAATATTTCTGGACCAGCCAGATGGCTTAACTGGTACATTTAGTTGCTGCCAAGCCTGAATATCTGATTCAGATCCCTGGAATCCACATGGTAGAAAGTTGTTTTCTGAACTCCATACTAATGCCATGACATGCATTCTTAGGCAAGTACATATGGACATGCAAATGTAAAGTTACATACTAAATAAATAAAAAAACAATATTTCTTCCCATAATGCTGCTTATTTTATATTTTAGAGATAAATTGCATTTCTTATATTATTTTGTAAACTATAAGTAGTTCCACTAAATATTCATATTATTTTATACTATTGGAGTATAATTTTAGAAATACACATTGAGCATATTTTTGTTATTATTTTGATATGAAGGAGTTTGGAGTCATATATGCATGGATTATTATCCTGTATCTACACTTTTTAAGTATGATTTTAATTCTTAGCTTCATTATTTGTGAAAGAGGATAATATTAGCATTCATTCCTCAAATTTCTGTTTGACTATATGTGAAACTCAGGCGAGGCACTATATTAAGACTTTAGACAGCCCCTTGCTTGGTCCTTTTGGCTGGGGCAGACACCTACCTGGTCTGCTCCTGTGAAGACACCATATTCTGAGCCACCCTAGAGGAACCACTGCACTCAGAGCAGCAGGATTTCAGGATTCCAGAGACAGCCTGAGTCCCAGCAGTTCCTCCACCCAGGAGCTCAGTATCAAAGGATCACAGAGACATCTGGACTCTGAGGAGTTCTGACACAAGCAAGGTAACTAGGAAGACAGATTCCAGTCAGAGACAGTGAGAGTCAGATGGCAAAAGGCAAGAACAAAAACATAAGCAACAGAAACCAAAGTTACTTGGCATCATCGGAACCCAGTTCTCCCACCATAGCAAGCGCTGGATACCACAACACACTGGAAAAGCAGGATTAAGAATTAAAATCACTTCTCCTGAGGATGATAGAGGACTTTAAGAAGGACATAAATAACACCCTTAGGAAGTACAAGAGAACACAGGTAATCAGGTAGAAGCCCTTAAAGAGGAAACACAAAAATCCCTTAAAGAACTGCAAGAAAACACAACCAAACAGGTGAAGGAATTAAACAAAACCATTCAGGATCTAAAAATGGAATTAGAAACAATAAGGAAATCTCAAAGGGAGACTATCCTGGTGATAGAAAACCAAGGAAAGAGATCAGGAGTCATAGACGCAAGTATCACCAACCGAATACAAGAGATAGAAGAAAGAATTTCATGCATAAGATACCATGGAAAACATTGATATACCTGTCAAAGAAAATGCAAAATGCAAAAAGCTCCTAACCCAAAACATCTAAGAAATCCAGAATACAATGAGAAGACCAAACCTAAGGATAATAGGTATAAATGAGAGTGAAGATTCCCAACTTAAAGGGCCAGTAAATATTTCCAACAAAATTATAGAGGAAAACTTTCCTAACCTAAAGAAAGAGATGTTCATGAACATACAAGAAGCCTAAAGAACCCCAAATAGACTAGACCAGAAAAGAAATTCCTCCCATCACATAATAATCAAAACATCAAATGCACAAAACAAAGAAAAAATACTAAAAATAATAAAGGAAAAAGGTAAAGTAACATATAAAGGCAGACCTATAACAATTATACCAGACTTCTCACCAGAGACTATAAAAGCTAGAAGATCTTGAACTGATATTATACAGACCTTAAGAGAACACAAATCCAGCCCAAACTACTATACCCAGCAAAACTCTCAATTACATAGAAGGAGAAACCAAGATATTCTATGACAAAACCAAATTTACACAATATCTTCCCACAAATCTAGCACTTCAAAGGATAATTGATGGAAATATGCCAACAGAAGGAGGGAGACTACAACCAAGAAAATGCAAGAAAGTAATCTTCCAACAACAACAAAAGAAGATAGCTACACAAACATAAATCCACCTCTAATAACGAAAATAACAGGAAGCACAACCACAAAAGAAGATAGCTACACAAACATAATTCCACCTCTAATAACAAAATAACAGGAAGTAACAATCATTTTTCCTTAATATCTCTTAATATCAATGGACTCAGTTCCCCCAATAAAAAGACTTAGATTATCAGACTGGATACATAAACAGGACCCAGAATTATGCTGCATACAGGAAACACATGACAGTGACAAGGACAGACACTACCTCAGAGTAAAAGGCTGGAAAACAATTTTCCAAGAAAATGGTCCCATGAAACAAGCTGGAGTAGCCATTCTATTCTCAACAATAAAAGAGCTTCTGGGGGAATCACCATCCCTGACCTCAAATTGTACTACAGAACAATAGTGATAAAAACTGCATGGTATTTTTACAGAGACAGGCAGGAAGATCAATGGAATAGAATTGAAGACCCAGAAATGAATCCACACACCTATGGTCACTTGATCTTTGACAAAGGAGCTAAAACCTTCCAGTGGAGAAAAAAAAGCATTTTCAACAAATGGTGCTGGTTCAACTGGAGGTCAGCATGTAGAAGAATGCAAATAGATGCATTCTTATCTCCTTGTACAAGCTCAAGTTCAAGTTGATAACGGTCCTTCACATAAAGCCAGATACACTGAAACTATTAGAAGAAAGGGTGGGGAAGACCCTCGATTATCTAGGCACAGGGGAATGTTCCTGAACAGAACATCAGTGGCTTATGCTCTAAGATCAAGAATTGACAAATGGGACCTCATAAAATTGCAAATCTTCTGTAAGGCAAAGGACACTGTCAATAAGACAAAATGGCAACCAACAGATTGGGAAAAGTTATTTACCAATCCTACATCCATAGAGGGTTAATATCCTATATATACAAAAAACTCAAGAAATTAGACTCGAGACAACCAAATAACCCTATTAAAAATGGGATACAGAGACTTCCGGTTTGGGACCGAGCCTAGAGCAGGTCGCAGGCAGCAGCTCCGTACCCAACCGCAGAAAACCAAGAAAAACAGGGACTCCCAGGAGCTTGAACTCACGCAGCATCCCAGGTAAGGAAAAAGCAGCACTCACCCCAAACAGGGAGCAACAGGGACCCACTGGGACCCAGGAATTTGCTCCTGGCCTGGAGCGGCTCCAGCCCGAGCACTCGCGGATCCCGGGAGGCAGCTCTGCACCCAATCTCGCAGACTCCAGAGGAAGCGGGGCTCGCAGGACCTCTGTGCCAAGCAGGGTCTTGGGCTAGGAGGTGGCAGTGCTTGCCCCCGAACAGGGAGTGGCTAGGACACACTGGGACCCAGGAGTTCACTCCAGGGCCCTGAGCGTGGGTTCCTTCCGGTCTGTGCCAGAGCAGATCCCGGGAGTCAGCTCTGCACCCAATCTCACAGAACCTAGAGGGAGCGGGGCTCTCCATGGCTCAAGCTAGCTCAAGCAGTTTCTTAGGCTAGGAGGTGGCAGTGCTTGCCCCCAATCAGGGAGCAACTGGGACCCACTGGGACCCACTGGGACTCATTGGGATCCAGGAATCCGCTCCTGACCCGGAGCCCCGGCCCCTTCCGGTTTCCACCTGAGCACCGAGCACATCTTGGGCCTCATCTCTAACTCAAGCAGCAAAACCCATCCCAAACAGTTCTGACACAACCTAGATAATAGGAAAGACAGGCCCCAGTCAGAGACAGCTCTGATAGCACAAAGGTGATCCAGATGGCGAAAGGCAAGCGCAAGAACACAAGCACCAGCAACCCAAGGTACTTGCCATCATCAGAACCTAGTTCTCCCACATTAGAAAGTCCTGAACTCCCTATATCACCAGGAAAACAAGAACCAGATCTAAAATCATTTCTAATGATGATGCTAGAGGACTACAAGAAGGAAGTAAATAACACTATCAAAAAACTTGAGGAGAACACAGGAAAACAGGATGAAGTCCTTAAAGAAACACAAAAATCCTTTAAAGAATTACAAGAAAACACAAACAGATGAAGGAATTGAACAAAACCATTCAGGACATAAAAATGGAAGTGGAAACAATAAGGAAATCACAAAGGGAGACTATCCTGGAGATAGAAAACCTAAAAAAGAAATAAGGAGTCATAGACACAAGCATCACCAACAGAATACAAGAGATAGAAGAAAGAATCTCAGGTGCAGAAGATACCTTAGAAAATATTGACACAACTATCAAAGAAAATGCAAAATGCAAAAAGTTGCTATCTCAAAATATCCAGGAAATCCAGCACACAATGAGAAGACCAAACCTAAGGATAATAGGTATAGATGAGAGTGAAGATTCCCAACTTAAAGGGCCAGTAAATATCTTCAACAAAATTATTGAGGAAAACTTCCCTAACCTAAGGAATGAGATGCCCATAATCACACAAGAAGCCTACAGAACGCCAAACAGACTAGATCAAAAAAGAAATACCTCCCGTCACATAATAATCAAGACTCAAAATGTACAAAACAAAGACAGAATTTTAAAAGCAGTAAGGGAAAAAGGCCAAATAACATATAAAGGCAAACCTATCAGAATTACACCTGACTTCTCACCAGATACTATAAAAGCCAGAAGATCCTGGACAAATATCATACAAACCCTAAGAGAACATAAATGCCAGCCCAAGCTACTTTACCCAGCAAAACTCTCAATTACCATAGACGGAGAAACTAAGATATTCCATGACAAAACTGAATTTACACAGTATCTTCCCACAAATCCAGCTTTACAAAGGATAATAGCAGGAAAGCTCCAATACAAGGAGGGCAATCATACCCCAGAAAGAGCAAGAAAATAATCCTTTTCCATCAAACCCAAAAGAAGATAACCACACAAACGATGTCTCCACTATTAGCAAAAATGACAGGAAGCAAGAACACCCTCTCCTTAATATCTCTTAACATCAATGGACTCAATTCTCCAATAAAAAGGCATAGGCTAACAGACTGGATACGCAAACAGGACCCAGCTTTTTGCTGCTTACAGGAAACCCACCTCAGTGACAAAGACAGACACTACCTTAGAGTAAAAGGTTGGAAAACAATTTTTCAAGCAAATGGCACTAAGAAACAAGCGGGAGTAGCCATTCTAATATCGAATAAAATCAACTTTCAACTTAAAACTATCAAAAAGGATAAGGAAGGGCATTTCATACTTGTCAAAGGAAAAGTCAACCAACATGAACTCTCAATTCTGAATATCTATGCGCCAAATACAAGAGCATCGAATTTCATAAAAGAAACCTTACTAAAGCTCAAAACACACATTGCACCTCACATAATAATAGTGGGAGACTTCGACACCCCACTCTCAGCAATGGATAAATCATGGAAACAGAAACTAAATAGAGATACAGTAAAACTAACAGAAGTTATGAACCAAATGGACTTAACAGATATCTATAGAACATTTCACCCTAAAGCAAAAGAATATACCTTTTTCTCAGCACCTCATGGTACCTTCTCCAAAATAGACCATATAATTGGGCACAAGACAGGCCTCAACAGATATAAGAAAATTGAAATAATTCCCTGCATCCTATCAGATCACCATGGTCTAAGGCTGGTCTTCAAAAATGACAAAGAGAATGGAAAGCCCACATTTACATGGAAACTGAACAACACCCTACTCCTTGATAATCAGGTAAGGGAAGAAATAAAGAAAGAAATTAAAAACTTTTTAGAATTTAATGAAAATGATGACACATCATACCAAAATTTATGGGATACAATGAAAGCAGTGCTAAGAGGAAAATTCATAGCTCTAAGTGCCTACAAAAAGAAACTGGAGGGAGCATACACTAACAGCTTGACAGAGCACCTGAAAGACCTAGAACAAAAAGAAGCTAATACACCCAAGAGGAGTAGAAGGCAGGAAATAATTAAACTCAGGGCTGAAATCAACCAAATTGAAACAAAAAGAACTATCCAAAGAATCAATAAAACCAGGAGCTGGTTCTTTGAGAAAATCAACAAGATAGATAAACCCTTAGCTAGACTAATCAGAGGGCAGAGAGACAGTATCCAAATTAATAAAATCAGAACTCAAAAGGGTGACATAACAACAGAAACTGAGGAAATTAAAAAAATCATCAGATCCTACTACAAAAGCCTATATTCAACAAAATTGGAAAATTTGGATGAAATGGACAATTTCCTAGACAAATACCAGTTGCCAATGTTAAATCAGGACCAGATAAACCATCTAAACAGTCCCATAACCCCAAAAGAAATAGAAGCAGTCATTAAAAGTCTCCCTACAAAGAAAAGCCCGGGACCAGACGGTTTTAGTGCAGAATTCTATCAGACCTTCAAGGAAGACCTAATCCCAATTCTTTTCAAACTATTCCACAAAATAGAAACAGAAGGTACACTACCCAACTCATTCTTTGAAGCCACAATTACACTCATACCTAAGCCACACAAAGACCCAACAAAGAAAGAGAACTTCAGGCCAATCTCCCTTATGAACATTGATGCAAAATTACTCAATAAAATTCTAGCGAACAGAATTCAAGAACACATCAAAACAATTATCCATCACGATCAAGTTGGCTTCATCCCAGGAATGCAGGGTTGGTTCAATATTCGGAAATCCATCAATGTAATCCATTATATAAACAAACTCAAAGAAAAAAA
>NW_021613641.1:0-3688 GCF_004785775.1 Grammomys surdaster | reverse complement strand
TGTAGGAAGCAGATTCTGTGAATGGCTGCTTGAAACACCAGCTACATTCTGCCCCTGCCTGGTCCTCCGGGCTGGAGCAGACACAGAGTCAATCTGCTCCTGTCCTGTGGAGAAACTGAATCCTGAGTCATCCAGGAGCCACTGCACTCAGAGCAGCTGGTAAGAACTCCATCTCACTCCCTAAACCCCAGAGATAGATCGGGGAGCCAGGGACATCCAGGGCACAGCAGCTACCCAAACCCCGCCCCTCCGGAATTCCACTTCCCTTCTGCCCCTGCCTGCTCCTCCGGGCTGGAGCAGACACAGAGTCGGTCTGCTCCCGTCCTGTGGAGAAACTGAATCCTGAGTCATCCAGGAGCCACTGCACTCAGAGCAGCTGACACAGAGTTGGTCTGCTCCTGTCCTGTGGAGAAACTGAATCCTGAGTCATCCAGGAGCCACTGCACTCAGAGCAGGTGACACAGAGTCGGTCTGCTCCTGTCCTGTTGAGAAACTGAATCCTGAGTCATCCAGGAGCCACTGCACTCAGAGCAGCTGGAGCCACTGCACTCAGAGCAGCTGAAACTGAATCCTGAGTCATCGAGGACCCACTGCACTCAGAGCAGAAGGATTTCCAGATCCAAGAGGTGGCCTGAGTCCCAGGAGTTATTCCACCCAGGAGATTAGGAGCATAAGACCACAGAGACCTCTGGTCTCTGAGGAGCTCTGCAATAAGCAAGATAACTGGAAATACAGACTCCAGTTTTACACAGTGAGAGCAGGTACCACTAGAGTTAACCAGATGGCGAAAGGCAAGCGCAAGAACATAAGCAACGGAAACCAAAGTTTCTTGGCATCATCAGTGCCCAATTCTCCCAATATAGCAAGCCCTGAACACCCCATCACACCTGAAAAGCAGGATTCAGAATTAAAATCACTTCTCATGATGATGATAGAGGATTATAAGAAGGAATTAAGTAACTCCCTTAAAGAAATACAGGAGAGTACAAGTAAACAGATAGAAGCCCTTAAAGAGGAATCACAGAAATCCCTTAAAGAAATGGAAGAAAACACAAAGAAGGAGTTAAACAAAAACATTCAGGACCTGAAACTAGAAATAGAAACAATAAAGAAAGTTCAAAGGGAGACAACCATGGAGATAGAAAACCTAAGAAAGAGATCAGGAGTCACAGACGCAAGCATCACCAACCGAATACAAGAGATAGAAGAGAGAATCTCAAATGCAGAAGATACGGTGGAAAATATTGACACAGTTGTCAAAGAAAATGCAAAATGCAAAAAACTCCTAACTCAAAACATCCAGGAAATCCAGGACACAATGAGAAGACCAAACCTAAGGATAATAGGTATAGATGAGAATGAAGATTCCCAACTTAAAGGGCCAGTAAATATCTTCAACAAAATTATTGAGGAAAACTTCCCTAACCTAAAGAACAAGATGCCCATAAACATACAAGAAGCCTACAGAACACCAAATAGACTAGACCAGAAAAGAAATACCTCCCGTCACATAATAATCAAAACATCAGATGCACAAAACAAAGAAAAAATACTAAAAGCAGTAAGGGAAAAAGGTCAAGTAACATATAAAGGCAGACCTATAAGAATTACACCAGACTTCTCACCAGAGACTATAAAAGCCAGAAGAGCCTGGACGGACATCATACAGACACTAAGAGAACACAATTGCCAGCCCAGATTACTATACCCAGCAAAACTCTCAATCACTATAGATGGTGAAACCAAGATATTCCATGACAAAACCAAATTTGCACAATATCTTCCCACAAACCCAGCACTTCAAAGGATAATTGATGGAAAATGCCAACACAAGGAGGGAAACTACAACCTAGGAAAAGCAAGTAAGTAATCTTCCAACAACCCCCAAAAAAGATACAAACATAACTTTACCTCTAATAAAAAAAATAACAGGAAGCAACAATCATTTTTCCTTAATATCTCTTAACATCAATGGTCTCAATTCCCCAATAAAAAGACGCAGACTATCAGACTGGATACACAAACAAGACCCAGAATTTTGCTGCATACAAGAAACGCACCTCAGTGACAAAGACAGACACTACCTCAGAATAAAAGGGTGGAAAACAATTTTTCAAGCCAATGGTCCCAAGAAACAAGCTGGAGTAGCCATTCTAATATCAAATAAAATCGACTTTCATCCAAAATTAATCAAAAAAGATAAGGAAGGACACTTCATACTCATCAAAGGAAAAATCCACCAAGGTGAACTCTCAATTCTGAACATCTATGCTCCAAATGCAAGGGCACCTACATACATAAAAGAAACTTTACTAAAGCTCAAAACACACATTACACCTCACACAATAATAGTGGGGGATTTCAACACCCCACTGTCAGCAATGGACAGATCATGGAAACAGAAACTAAACAGAGACACTTTGAAATTAACAGAAGTTATGAACCAAATGGACTTAACAGACATCTATAGAACATTTCATCCTAAAACAAAAGAATATACCTTTTTCTCAGCACCTCATGGTACCTTCTCCAAAATAGACCATATAATTGGTCACAAAACAAGCCTCTACAGATACAAAAAGATTGAAATAATCCCTTGCATCTTATCAGATCACCACGGACTAAGACTGGTCTTTAATAATGACAAAAACAATGGAAAACCCACGTACACATGGAAACTGAACAACTCTCTACTCAATGATGACTTGGTCAAGGAAGAAATAAAGAAAGAAATAAAAGACTTTTTAGAATTCAATGAAAATGAGGACACATCATACCAAAACTTGTGGGACTCCATGAAGGCAGTGCTAAGAGGAAAGCTCATAGCTCTAAGTGCCTACAAAAAGAAACTGGAAAGAGCACACACTAACAAGTTGACTGCACAACTAAAAGCTCTAGAACAAAAAGAAGCAAATACACCCAGGAGGAGTAGAAGGCAGGAAATAATCAAACTCAGGGCTGAAATCAACCAAATAGAAACAGAAAGAACAATACAAAATATCAATAAAACCAGGAGTTGGTTCTTTGAGAAAATCAACAAGATAGATAAACCCTTAGCCAGATTAACCAGAGGGCACAGAGACAGTATCCAAATTAATAAAATCAGAACTGAAAAGGGAGACATAACAACAGAAACTGAAGAAATTCAAAAAATCATCAGATCCTACTACAAAGGCCTATACTCAACAAAACTGGAAAACCTGGATGAAATGGACAATTTCCTAGACAGATACCAGGTACCGAAGTTAAACCAGGAGCAGATAAACCATCTAAATAGTCCCATAACCCCTCAGGAAATAGCAGCAGTCATCAAAAGCCTCCCCACTAAAAAAAGCCCAGGACCAGATGGTTTTAGTGCTGAATTCTATCAGACCTTCAAGGAAGACCTAATACCAATTCTCTTCAAACTATTCCACAAAATAGAGACAGAAGGAACACTACCCAATTCGTTCTATGAAGCTACAATTACACTCATACCCAAACCCCACAAGGACCCGACAAAGAAAGAGAACTTCAGACCAATCTCCCTTATGAACATCGATGCAAAAATACTCAATAAAATTCTAGCAAACCGAATCCAAGACCACATCAAAACAATCATCCATCATGATCAAGTAGGTTTTATCCCAGGAATGCAGGGATGGTTCAATATTCGGAAATCCATCAATGTAATCCACTATATAAACAA
>NW_021613640.1:0-8390 GCF_004785775.1 Grammomys surdaster | reverse complement strand
GACTATCATCAGGGGAAAGACTTACAAGGTGTTTCAGACTGTTGGACATGGGAAGTGAGTTGACTGGCAACCACAAACCCACAGCCTCATTCTGCCTATCTTGGTATAGTGAGGGTCAATGGGGTCAAGTCATATAGGAGGCTGGCTAGTGTCTGGCTTCGATTGAGTCTCTGGGTCTGTGGATCCACCCAGCTAGTCTTTTTCCAGATTATCATTTGACTGTTGGGTATGAAGCAGCAAGTATTAGCTATCTGTACCCTGGGGTTGTTTGTGGGAGCTATGGTTATAAGAAAAGACAAATGGAAACCGTGAATACTCCTTTCGTGCTGTCCCCAGACACTCAGTGAAAATATGAAATTAGAAGCGATTTTTAATCTCATTAGGTAGTAGGAAAGGACAGACAGAGACAAGGGGCTCCCGCAGGGCCTGGAAGGCACAGCTGCCCAGGAGAACCAGGACACAGAGCCTGGTCAGAATAAGGATAAGTCAGAATAATTTTTTTTTATTCAGAAAAAGCTGAAGTCTTTTTCCAAAGACAGGGAGCTATCTATGCAAGGAACTACAGTCAAAGCTGAAGAATCCAAGTTGCTGCTGGAGAGATTCTGACTCCTCTTATCTGAGTCAGTTCCCTCCACCATGGCAGCTTGCTCCCAAAGACCTGCAGCAGGGACCTGGCTTGCATTCTTGAATTTTTCAGGCCAAAGTAACTCGAATGATGGTGTACACTACAAAGAGTTTGTTGTCAACAGGAAATGATAAAGAGCTATCCTCCAAAGCAATGGGCTTATGAAGAAGAGCACAGCAGGGTCTGCTCCCCAGTGAGTGATGGGAGTGTCCAGTGATGCAAGGGAGCCAAGGATTTTAAAGGCAAACTGCACAGGGTCCAGGAGTTGTTAGGAAACACTCACCCTTAGCTGCAATGATCCATGTCACAAGGTGAAACATGTCAGACCATAGCTGGACTGACAGTTGCTAAATAGATGTCTTAGCAGATGTATCCGTGCAGTGATCCCTTTGTAAGATGTGATTCTAAGGACTTCCGGTTTGGGACCGAGCCTAGAGCAGGTCGCAGGCAGCAGCTCCGTACCCAACCGCAGAAAACCAAGAAAAACAGGGACTCCCAGGAGCTTGAACTCACGCAGCATCCCAGGTAAGGAAAAAGCAGCACTCACCCCAAACAGGGAGCAACAGGGACCCACAGGGACCCAGGAATTCGCTCCTGGCCTGGAGCGGGCTCCATCCGGTCGGGGCCGGAGCACTCGCGGATCCCGGGAGGCAGCTCTGCACCCAATCTCGCAGAATCCAGAGGAAGCGGGGCTCGCAGGACCTCTGTGCCAAGCAGGGTCTTGGGCTAGGAGGTGGCAGTGCTTGCCCCCGAACAGGGAGTGGCTAGGACCCACTGGGACCCAGGAGTTCACTCCAGGGCCCGGAGCGTGGGTTCCTTCCGGTCTGTGCCAGAGCAGATCCCGGGAGTCAGCTCTGCACCCAATCTCACAGAACCTAGAGGGAGTGGGGCTCTCCGTGGCTCAAGCTAGCTCAAGCAGTTTCTTAGGCTAGGAGGTGGCAGTGCTCGCCCCCAATCAGGGAGCAACTGGGACCCACTGGGACCCACTGGGACTCATTGGGATCCAGAAATCCGCTCCTGACCCGGAGCCCCGGCCCCTTCCGGTTTCCACCTGAGCACCAAGCACATCTTGGGCCTCATCTCTAACTCAAGCAGCAAAACCCATCCCAAACAGTTCTGACACAACCTAGATAATAGGAAAGACAGGCCCCAGTCAGAGACAGCTCTGATAGCACAAAGGTGATCCAGATGGCGAAAGGCAAGCGCAAGAACACAAGCACCAGCAACCCAAGGTACTTGCCATTATCAGAACCTAGTTCTCCCACATTAGAAAGTCCTGAACTCCCCATATCACCAGAAAAACAAGAACCAGATCTAAAATCATTTCTAATGATGATGCTAGAGGACTACAAGAAGGAAGTAAATAACACTATCAAAAAACTTGAGGAGAACACAGGAAAACAGGATGAAGTCCTTAAAGAAACACAAAAATCCTTTAAAGAATTACAAGAAAACACAAACAAACAGATGAAGGAATTGAACAAAACCATCCAGGACATAAAAATGGAAGTGGAAACAATAAAGAAATCACAAAGGGAGACTATCCTGGAGATAGAAAACCTAAAAAAGAAATCAGGAGTCATAGACACAAGCATCACCAACAGAATACAAGAGATAGAAGAAAGAATCTCAGGTGCAGAAGATACCTTAGAAAATATTGACACAACTATCAAAGAAAATGCAAAATGCAAAAAGTTGCTATCTCAAAATATCCAGGAAATCCAGGATGCAATGAGAAGACCAAACCTAAGGATAATAGGTATAGATGAGAGTGAAGATTCCCAACTTAAAGGGCCAGTAAATATCTTCAACAAAATTATTGAGGAAAACTTCCCTAACCTAAGGAATGAGATGCCCATAATCACACAAGAAGCCTACAGAACGCCAAACAGACTAGATCAAAAAAGAAATACCTCCCGTCACATAATAATCAAGACTCAAAATGTACAAAACAAAGACAGAATTTTAAAAGCAGTAAGGGAAAAAGGCCAAATAACATATAAAGGCAAACCTATCAGAATTACAGCTGACTTCTCACCAGATACTATAAAAGCCAGAAGATCCTGGACAAATATCATACAAACCCTAAGAGAACATAAATGCCAGCCCAAGCTACTTTACCCAGCAAAACTCTCAATTACCATGGACGGAGAAGCTAAGATATTCCATGACAAAACTGAATTTACACAGTATCTTCCCACAAATCCAGCTTTACAAAGGATAATAGCAGGAAAGCTCCAATACAAGGAGGGCAATCATACCCCAGAAAGAGCAAGAAAATAATCCTTTTCAATCAAACCCAAAAGAAGATAACCACACAAACGATGTCTCCACTATTAGCAAAAATGACAGGAAGCAACAACACCCTCTCCTTAATATCTCTTAACATCAATGGACTCAATTCCCCAATAAAAAAGCATAGGCTAACGGACTGGATACGCAAACAGGACCCAGCTTTTTGCTGCTTACAGGAAACCCACCTCAGTGACAAAGACAGACACTACCTTAGAGTAAAAGGTTGGAAAACAATTTTTCAAGCAAATGGCACTAAGAAACAAGCGGGAGTAGCCATTCTAATATCGAATAAAATCAACTTTCAACTTAAAACTATCAAAAAGGATAAGGAAGGGCATTTCATACTTGTCAAAGGAAAAGTCAACCAACATGAACTCTCAATTCTGAATATCTATGCGCCAAATACAAGAGCATCGAATTTCATAAAAGAAACCTTACTAAAGCTCAAAACACACATTGTACCTCACATAATAATAGTGGGAGACTTCAACACCCCACTCTCAGCAATGGATAAATCATGGAAACAGAAACTAAATAGAGATACAGTAAAACTAACAGAAGTTATGAACCAAATGGACTTAACAGATATCTATAGAACATTTCACCCTAAAGCAAAAGAATATACCTTTTTCTCAGCACCTCATGGTCCCTTCTCCAAAATAGACCATATAATTGGGCACAAGACAGGCCTCAACAGATATAAGAAAATTGAAATAATTCCCTGCATCCTATCAGATCACCATGGTCTAAGGCTGGTCTTCAAAAATGACAAAGAGAATGGAAAGCCCACATTTACATGGAAACTGAACAACACCCTACTCCTTGATAATCAGGTAAGGGAAGAAATAAAGAAAGAAATTAAAAACTTTTTAGAATTTAATGAAAATGATGACACATCATACCAAAATTTATGGGATACAATGAAAGCAGTGCTAAGAGGAAAATTCATAGCTCTAAGTGCCTACAAAAAGAAACTGGAGGGAGCATACACTAACAGCTTGACAGAGCACCTGAAAGACCTAGAACAAAAAGAAGCTAATACACCCAAGAGGAGTAGAAGGCAGGAAATAATTAAACTCAGGGCTGAAATCAACCAAACTGAAACAAAAAGAACTATCCAAAGAATCAATAAAACCAGGAGCTGGTTCTTTAAGAAAATCAACAAGATAGATAAACCCTTAGCTAGACTAATCAGAGGGCAGAGAGACAGTATCCAAATTAATAAAATCAGAACTCAAAAGGGGGACATAACAACAGAAACTGAGGAAATTAAAAAAATCATCAGATCCTACTACAAAAGCCTATATTCAACAAAATTGGAAAATTTGGATGAAATGGACAATTTCCTAGACAAATACCAGTTGCCAATGTTAAATCAGGACCAGATAAACCATCTAAACAGTCCCATAACCCCAAAAGAAATAGAAGCAGTCATTAAAAGTCTCCCTACAAAGAAAAGCCCGGGACCAGACGGTTTTAGTGCAGAATTCTATCAGACCTTCAAGGAAGACCTAATCCCAATTCTTTTCAAACTATTCCACAAAATAGAAACAGAAGGTACACTACCCAACTCATTCTTTGAAGCCACAATTACACTCATACCTAAGCCACACAAAGACCCAACAAAGAAAGAGAACTTCAGGCCAATCTCCCTTATGAACATTGATGCAAAATTACTCAATAAAATTCTAGCGAACCGAATTCAAGAACACATCAAAACAATTATCCATCACGATCAAGTTGGCTTCATCCCAGGAATGCAGGGTTGGTTCAATATTCGGAAATCCATCAATGTAATCCATTATATAAACAAACTCAAAGAAAAAAACCACATGATCATCTCACTAGATGCTGAGAAAGCATTTGACAAAATTCAACACCCCTTCATGATAAAAGTCTTGGAAAGGTCAGGAATTCAAGGTCCATACCTAAACATAGTAAAAGCAATTTACAGCAAACCAGTAGCCGGCATTAAACTAAATGGAGAGAAACTTGAAGCAATCCCACTAAAATCAGGGACTAGGCAAGGCTGCCCACTCTCCCCCTACTTATTTAATATAGTATTGGAAGTCCTAGCCAGAGCAATTAGGCAACACAAGGAGGTCAAAGGGATACAAATTGGAAAGGAAGAAGTCAAAATCTCACTATTTGCAGATGATATGAGAGTATACTTAAGTGACCCCAAAACTTCCACCAGAGAACTCCTAAACCTGATAAACAACTTTAGCAAAGTGGCTGGATATAAAATTAACTCAAGCAAATCAGTAGCCTTCCTCTACTCAAAAGATAAACTGGCTGAGAAAGAAATTATGGAAATGACACCCTTCAAAATAGTCACAGATAATATAAAATACCTTGGTGTGAACCTAACCAAGCAAGTAAAAGACCTGTATGACAAGAACTTCATTCCCCTGAAGAAAGAAATCGAAGCCGATCTCAGAAGATGGAAAGATCTCCCATGCTCATGGATTGGAAGGATTAATATAGTAAAAATGGCTATTTTGCCAAAAGCCATCTACAGATTTAATGCAATCCCCATCAAAATTCCCACTCAATTCTTCTCAGAGATAGAAAGAGCAATCTTAAAATTTATTTGGAATAACAAAAAACCCAGGATTGCGAAAACTACTCTCAGCAATAAAAGAACTTCTGGAGGAATCACCATCCCCGACTTCAAGCTGTACTACAAAGCAATAGTGATAAAAACTGCATGGTATTGGAACAGAGACAGGCAGGAGGATCAGTGGAATAGAATAGAAGACCCAGAAATGAACCCCCATACCTATGGTCACTTGATCTTTGACAAAGGGGCTAAAACCATCGAATGGAAAAAAGATAGCATTTTCAACAAATGGTGCTGGTCCAACTGGTGGTCAGCATGTAGAAAAATGAAAATTGATCCATACTTATCTCCTTGTACAAAGCTCAATTCCAAGTGGATTAAGGACCTCCACCTAAAACCAGCCACACTGAAACTAATAGAAGAGAAACTGGGAAAAAGCCTGGAATACATAGGCACAGGGAAAAAGTTCCTGAACAGAACACCAATGGCCTGTGCTCTAAGACCAAAAATTGACAAATGGGACCTCATAAAGCTGCAAAGCTTCTGTAAAGCAAAGGACACAGTCAATAGGACAGAGCGGCAACCAACAGATTGGGAAAAGATATTCACCAACCCTACATCTGATAAAGGGCTAATATCCAAGGTATACAAAGAACTGAAGAAATTAGACTCTAGACAATCAAAGAACCCTATTAAAAAATGGAGCACAGACCTGAACAAAGAATTCTCAACTGAGGAAGCTCGAATGGTTGAGAAGCACCTAAAGAAGTGTTCAGCATCCCTAGTCATCAGGGAAATGCAAATGAAAACAACACTGAGATTCCACCTCACACCAGTCAGAATGGCTAAGATCAAAAACACAGGTGACAGTACATGTTGGCGAGGATGTGGAGAAAGAGGAACACTCCTCCACTGTTGGTGGGATTGTAAACTGGTACAACCACTATGGAAGGCAGTCTGGCGGTATCTCAGAAAATTGAACATAGCGTTACCTAGGGACCCAGCTATACCACTCCTGGGCATATACCCAAAAGAAGTTTCAACATACAACAGGGACACATGCTCCACCATGTTCATAGCAGCCTTATTTATAATAGCCAGAAGTTGGAAAGAACCCAGATGCCCTTCAACAGAAGAATGGATGCAGAAAATGTGGTACATTTATACAATGGAGTACTACTCAGCTATTAAAAACAATCAGTTCACAAAATTCCTAGGCAAATGGATGGAGCTGGAAAATATCATCTTGAGTGAGATGACCCAATCTCAAAGGAACATACATGGTATGCACTCACTGATAAGTGGATATTAGCCCAAAAGCTCACAATTTCTAAGAATCTTCATATAGACCACATAAAACTCACATAGAAGAAGGAAGACCAAAGTATGAATGCGTTGGTCCTTTTTAGAAGGAGCATCAAAAGTTTCAACCAGAACTCCCAAAGTCTAAACCACCAACCAGAGAGCACAAAGGGAGGGACTCAAGCACCTGTATAGGGAATTGAGGGTGACCTTGTTAGACTCCAGTGAAAGTGGAGGGCCAAGGTCCCCAAAAGTTTGGATCCCCTACTGTGTTGGAATTCAAAAGCAGGGAGATGGGACTGGGAGGATGTTTGGAGCACACCATCACAAAAATTAGGAGGAAGGGGTATGGGATAAGGGATTTGGGGGGAGAATGAGAAAGGAGACAACATTGAAAGGTAAATACGTATAATTCCCAATAAAAACCCCACACAGATAAAGGATTTTAAAAAAAGGGAGTCTATTTATTTTAAATTAATTTCAAAAGTTTCTAGGAGATACAAATTGGCTAAGATACTATTTTAAGCTGTCCACAAAAGAATTTAAATCTCTGTTCAATATTCTCAAGAGAGAGGTAAACCCTAACTTCCTCAACAGTTAATTGACAAAAGAGAGGTAATCTAACAAAAAGTAGAAAAAGCTATTTCTAATCGATATATCATATAGTCTGATTGTCAGTGGAGCTATAAAAGTCCTTTGACAAAAGATTATTAATATAGATTTATATATCCTTAAATAAGGCCTTCATGACTCTCTGAGTGTGGAAGGAGCAACTGTTGGCGCTTCTGCCCTGATTTTACAAGAACTCTGAAAAATTGGCTTTAAAAACAAAAGAGGGGGAACGGTACCCCCTCAGAAGGAGTCCCCCTGAAATACTCTCCATCATGCCTTGTTCACTTTTCTCTCTCTAAAGCTGAAAGCTCATGGCAAATCTCTTGCTGACCATGTTGGTGACCTAGGGCACCACCAAGACCAACAAAACTTTGCCACAGATATGGGGAAGGACCCTCATACCCATAAAGGGAATGCCCCAGTCCCAGTTCCCTTATGGAGCCGAGGACTGATATGCCTGCCCAATACCACAGAAGGCACAGCTAACCGGCTACCACAAATATTAATGGAAAAAATAGATACCCTCACAAAGCCAGGCCCAATCATAAATACGATGAATAACAATTTACATCCAGGGAAGAGAAATCTCCCTGAGAATCCCCTTCTTTTTCTTTCCAGGTAAAATTGAATCACCCGTGATGCCTGCTATTAGAAGTTCTAACCCAGATGGACCAGAAGCCAGGAGCCTCGCCCTTACCCTCACCCCCTACCTTTTCCCACCTGCACAAGGTTCCCTGAAGCTGGGCAACTGCAAGATCCTGCTTGGCAACTGCAGATAGACTCAAAGCAGTGTACCATATCATCTGAAGAATAGCAGGGAGACCATAACTCAAGCAGTGTACCATATCTTCTGAAGAATAGCAGGTTGCAGTCCTCCTCGCCCCCACGAATAACCAGGACCCACCGGTCGGGTCAAGTGGCACCCAGACGTGGGGCTCGAGGCACGGACCCATCCGGACGGACCCTCATTGAGAGGATGTGCGCACGACATCA